>NC_134357.1:185402464-185579779 GCF_048569485.1 Anomaloglossus baeobatrachus
CATTCATGAAGTTCTGAAATATAGCAGGTGCGTTAGTAAGACCGAAAGGACTGACTAAATTTTCAAACAAACCCTCTGATGTGAGAAATGCCATTTTCCACTCATCCCCTTCCCGTATGTGAATGAATTAGTGGCTCCCCTGAGATCCAACTTGGAGAACCCCTTTGTTCCGGCCAACTGATTATAGAGATCAGGGATGAGTGGAATCGGATAATTATTCCTTACTGTAATTTTATTCAGTTCACAAAACTCGAGTCATGGACGAAGGCCATGAAAAAACTATGCAAAAAAAGTAGAAAAAAACAGAAAATATGAAAATAGTATAACACTCAAGTATAGACCCTGAAGAGTTACAGCTGCAACAGTATGCTAGCTGGTTAAGTGTAACAAAATTGCAAAAGTGAACTGACTGAATAAAATGTAGCCATATAATTTTATTGAGAACATTTCCGACTATATATACCTTTTTTCCGTTGCTCCAATTTTGATTTAAGAGAGTTAAATGTTCCAAGTAAAGTTGACATTTGAATTTTCAAAGCTTCAAGTTCTGAAAAAACAAACAAACAAACAAACAAAGCTTTGTAAGAGCAATCTGACAACTTTGAATAAAATAATTTGCATTTTGGTTGACAGAAGGCCATCAGTAGATAGGCTTTCACCCAAGGCAAAATATTGAATGTACTGCCCTCATATTTAAATATTTTGGCCAAGGAAAAGTGAATTGTTAGCATCAGCAACAAATCCCCCGCCTACCCACCTCCAGCTACTTTTAATTTAACTAATGTTAACTTCTTTTGCAATCTAGAAATGAGCTGGATGACTAAGATCTTGCTTCAGAAGAGCCTGGTGATCGATTATAACTTGTATTGTTAAGAATCTGAAGATTGATGGAAATAAACAAAATGGCTCCAGACTCCTGTACCGCACCTATAACTGTACTCAAAAATCATGAGACTTTTTCTTCCTTTTTTAATATTACGTTTATTATGCAGCTTGGACGTGAGGTCCCCCCCAATTTGAATACCCAGCCAAGATAAAGCCTGCTGGGGGCTGGTATTTTCAACCCGCAGCTGCCCACTACTGCCGCATCCATTAGATGTGACAATCCCAGTGCTTTACCAACTCTTCTCGATTGCCCTAGTGTGGTGCCAATTGTGGTAATGAGGGGTTAATAACAGCACATAGCTGCTACTAAACCCTAGGTAAGTGATGGCAGACATCTATGAGATACCTGCATCATTACCTGTAAGTGAAAGTAAATAAGTAAAAACACAGACAAAAAATCCTTTATTTGGAATAAAATACAAAACCCCACCCTTTTTCACCACTTTATTAACCCCAAAAAACCCTCCAGGTGCTGAATCCAGATCGTACACCCGGAATCCTGGGCCTGGCACCCAGGCATCTTTAAAACCGCATGGACCCGGACTATAACAGCCTGGGTCCACTCCTCCGTAATCACAAGTCATAGGGAGAAGTGTTAAGTGAACATTTCACCATCACACTGTCTGATTCCAGCCTCTGATGCCTGATGGTTGATATTTCAGTTTTCACGGCATCCCCTAACTGAAAAGTTCTGGGTCCTAGTTGTGATGCACCATATATGAGTTTTTCCCTTCACCACTAGAGATGAGTGAACCTGTTCGGTTAGCGTTCACCAATTTCAGATTTGTTACGAGCCTTCGCCAATTTGTTTGGGCTCGGCTACCCAAGCACTTTACTCAAAAGTCTGCAATATTCTGTAAGCAGTGGCATGCCGTCAGGGTCGCCACTAGGAATTTCAGGGCTCCAAACTAGCAAATTTTTGGGCCCCCTTGGGACTCCGCCCAGGCTCCACCCCACCTCCGCCTCCACCCCTCAAGCCTCCTACAGTTTCACTACCACTCTTGGAAAAACATGTGAATATTATATATATATATATATATATATATATATATATATTATATAATATATATATATATATATATATATATATATATATATATATATATATATATATATATATATATTACAATTCCAAATAATGTAGTCCTAGCGCTATATACCCTATATAACCTGGTCGGTAGCTAGGTACTGGCAAACACCCTTATTTTTGCGAAGGGAATTAAATTATGTGTAAAAATAAAATTTCAAAATATAAAAGTAAATTTCAAGTTTTTTCCTTTCTGTCAATTTATTCCTGGTGGTGGAGGTGGCCCGATTCCAACGTATCGGGTAGTCTGGGATGTGTATGTAGGTTACGCAAGTAGGAGGAAAAATATGCAGAGCACTGATTACCATTTGTAAAACCTGGCGGCGATTTCCCAAGCGGGTCCGTTCAGTATAAAACAGCCACGTGTGATCATTCAGTATATAGCGGGGTGCTGTAAGCCTTCTGAGTCTTCAATTAGTCCGTGCGGCTAGCGGAAAACAGCTGATGATTTACCCGCAGTGCTTATGCCATAGTACAGAAAGTCCATCCAAAGAAGAAGAATGGCAGCACTCTGCGGTGTAACTTGATTTTTAATAACGCTTCATGCAGACAGGTGAGACAAACAGGGAAGCAGAGGGAGGAGAGCACAAAAACGACAGTACCGTTTCGCACCTCTAGGGGTGCTTTCACGGGTCCATACCGGTGTATGTAGGTTAGCAGATTGAATAATAAGGTAATGAATGGACTGGATGTGTGTCGCCCTGGCAAAACCAGGTAGTCACAGATAGGTCCCCGCATAACACCATCCCTCACTTAGGAAACACACTTCTGACCTGAAACCCTAGTCACCCCCCCTTAGGGAAAGAGACACACCAGTGGGTGGGACCACGCGGTTGGACACGCCAACCCAGGGGTCTACAGAGCCCGGGGCGGGAAAACAAGCAGATTAAGTTTGTAGTTCATGTGAGAGGAGTGTGGGCTGGAGCTAGGTGTAGCTCCAGCAGAGGAAGTTCAAGTTGAAAGGTGCCAGGGTAGGAGCCCTGGTGCCTTTGGCTAGGTGGCAGACGGTGATCCCCGTAAGCAGGAGATGGGAAGACGGCTCGGCAGAACCGAGGTGGACTGGGACAGGGTTGTAGCCCGCCGGTACTGACACGGGGAACTGACCTGGAAACCGTAGCACAGAGGGGGTACTCGGACCCTGAAGCAAGGACCGAAACCAGCGGCCTAGCTAATTAACTGATTGAGGCCAGGATTATAGGTCTTGTCCCACCCAAAGTCCCTAAGAGAAGACAACAGCCCACCGATAGGGATAGGAGGCCACCGCCAGGGCTCATAGATCCCAAGGGCCAGCGCCTGTGGGCACAGCTCCTTAGGCCACATCCAGCCGGGAGCGGACTCCTGAGTTCCAGACCAGGCGGTCCACCATACACAAAACAAGTGGAGAGAATAAGGACAGTGACCACCAGCCTGGGTAGGGGACCCGAATGAAACCTACAGTAGCGGCCGGCCACCAGCACCTTGGTTTACCAAAAGACTAGTGTGATTCATTTACTATGAGTAACCAAACATCCCCCTGCTTGCTCAGACGCGCCAGCCCTCACCATCGCTATACCCTGCCCAAAGACACTGGGTACCGGGGCAACCATCCCTACCCACTGAGGGGTTAACATCCAGCTGCCACTACATCTCCCCCGAGTGCCCCATAACAGCAGCGGTGGTGTCCCACCTCACCACAGTGGGTGACGTCACGAACTTAATACGGTCTAGCCCGTACATTTACGTCCACCTTTTATTTGGCGTGTCCGTGAGACCCCCGGTTCCGGTGACCCTCGAGCCACTACCCAAGAAGGTCCGGATCTGAGCAGCGGGGCAGCTGGCACGGGGGCGGCACAAATGGGTTGGGCTTAATTTAGTATTCTTATAATTGTTTATTGGTTTTAAAATGACAAACAACAGAAGGAACAGTTTTAATAGATGAGTCTAATGTTTAATGATGTCCATGGCTTGTAATGAAAGAAGGTCATGAACAGTGTAAAGTTAAGTAAAAATATGCTGATTAGAGTTGAGCGCGGTTCGTGGTTCGAGGTTCTCCAGTTCGCGGCTCGAGTGATTTTGGGGCTGTTCTAGATCGAACTAGAACTCGAGCTTTTTTGCTAAAGCTCGATAGTTCTAGATACGTTCGAGAACGGTTCTAGCAGCAAAAAAACCAGCTAATTCCTAGCTGGCTTTCCGCTGTAATAGTGTAAGTCACACTATTATGACATTTCAGTGTATAGTGTGCGGGAACAGCGCATTCAGATAACTGCTGTATGGATAATGGCGATCGCCATTTTTTTTTTTTTTTCCTTGTCTTCCTTCCCTAAGCGCGCGCGTCTTGTGGGGCGGGCCAGCATGTCAGCCAATCCCAGACACACACACAGCTAAGTGGACTTTTAGCCAGAGAAGCAATGGCATGTGTGATAGGATGTCCATGTCACATGTCCCTGCATTATAAAACCGGACATTTTCCTCCAGCACGCAATTATCTGCCTTCTGCGTCCTTGGTGTCAGACATCACTGGCGCAGCTCCTATCGCTGATACTGCTGTATACACTCCATACACAGCGCTGGACAGCTTAGGGATAGCACTATCTATCAGTCCTTTTAAGGGCTCATACCGGCAGGGTCAGAGCCATAGGTGACAGAGTTTAAAACAGAGTTTAACAGCTACACAAGATGACAGCGTCTGTGTAGCTAAGGTCAGGGATTTCCTCGCTGCATTTCCCCATTAGGAGGGATAGAAAAGCAGGCTACCTTTCCTCTACCCAGAGACCCACAACCCTGCCACTGTACCCTCCTGCCCTTTGCACATTCAAACTCATTGTTACTAAGCCATTAAACTAGCAAACACTGAGTGAACCTAGTGGCATCCTAAACGTGGCTGTTGGACTGCTGTATTGCCCCAGTAGTGCAAAGATATTTGCAGCACGTCTGTCTGCATTGCACATTAAAATTCATTGTTACTAAGCCATTATACTAGCAAACACTGAGTGAACTTAGTGGCATCCTAAACGTGGCTGTTGGACTGCTGTATTGCCCCAGTAGTGCAAAGATATTTGCAGCACGTCTGCCTGCATTGCACACTCCAACTCATTGTTACTAAGCCATTATACAAGCAAACACTGAGTGAACTTAGTGGCATCCTAAACGTGGCTATTGGACTTCTGTAGAGTCCCACTAGTGCAAAGATATTTGCAGCACGTTTGCATGCATTGCACACTCCAACTCATTGTTACTAAGCCATTATACTAGCAAACACTGAGTGAACTTAGTGGCATCCTAAACGTGGCTATTGGACTTCTGTATAGTCCAACTAGTGCAAAGATATTTGCAGCACGTCTGCCTGCATTGCACACTCCAACTCATTGTTACTAAGCCATTATACTAGCAAACACTGAGTGAACTTAGTGGCATCCTAAACATGGCTGTTGGACTGCTGTATTGCCCCAGTAGTGCAAAGATATTTGCAGCACGTCTGCCTGCATTGCACACTAAAACTCATTGTTACTAAGCCATTATACTAGCAAACACTAAGTGAACTTAGTGGCATCCTAAACGTGGCTATTGGACTTCTGTATAGTCCCACTAGTGCAAAGATATTTGCAGCACGTCTGCCAGCATTGCACACTCCAAATCATTGTTACTAAGCCATTATACTAGCAAACACTGAGTGAACTTAGTGGCATCCTAAACGTGGCTGTTGGACTTCTGTAGAGTCCCACAAGTGCAAAGATATTTGCAGCACCTCTGCCTGCATTGCACACTCAAACTCATTGTTACTAAGCCATTATACTAGCAAACACTGAGTGACCTTAATGGCATCCTAAACGTGGATATTGGACTTCTGTATAGTCCCACTAGTGCAAAGATATTTGCAGCACCTCTGCCTGCATTGCACACTCAAACTCATTGTTACTAAGCCATTATACTAGCAAACACTGAGTGAACTTAGTGGCATCCTAAACGTGGCTGTTGGACTGCTGTATTGCCCCAGTAGTGCAAAGATATTTGCAGCCCGTCTGCCTGCATTGCACACTCCAACTCATTGTTACTAAGCCATTATACTAGCAAACACTGAGTGAACTTAGTGGCATCCTAAACGTGGATATTGGACTTCTGTATAGTCCCACTAGTGCAAAGATATTTGCAGCACGTCTGCCTGCATTGCACACTAAAACTCATTGTTACTAAGCCATTATACTAGCAATTTTTGCTGCCAGTTTAAGGGCCGTAGTTGCATTGTCAGGGATAATTATTCTTTATTATTCTGCTGTCAATAAAGCTAGACCACCGCTGCAATCTACACCACCTCTCAATTTTTATTACCACATTTTAAGTGCACAATCTTGTCGCAATCAACATGAGTGGCAAAATGACAGATGCTGGTGGAAAGGGGAAGAGGTGTGTTGGAAAAGGAAAAAAAGGGTTTGTCCGTGGGGAAGGTGGCAAAGCTCCATTAACATCTGCTGAAGATAGACCATCTACCAGCAAAAGTAAGATGTCTACTACTTACTGTGGACAATCCGATGTGCTCCCTTTTTTACGGACACGAACAACAGGAACAAAGGTAGATGATGGCCAAAAAAGGAAAATGCTTGAATGGATCTCAAGTGGTCCAACAAGTGCCCTCTCAGCCACCTCAACTACCGCATCCAAAAAACACCAGTCCTCTGAGTTGTCATCCCAATCAAACTTACTTTCTCCCAGCTCTCAAGTCTCCATCAGAATTGCACAGTATGGTGGAAGGGAGATGGCTGAGTCTGCAGAGCTGTTCAGTCACACTATAGCCTGGGAATCAGAGGTCTGCTCCCAAGCTACAGTGAGTACAGACCAGGAAATGGTCTGCAGTGATGCCCAGAACCTTTGTGACTCTGATTCAGGACGTGAGGACCAAGTTTCTGAGCATAATGTTGACCCTTTGTCACAAACTGTAACACCTGTGGTTATAGACAATGAGGAACATACTGATGACGATGAGACGCAGATACCAGATTGGGATGACAACTTAAATATTCGGTCACGGCAAGAAGAGGCTCAGTCTGAGGGTGAGGGGAGTGCAAACACAACAATTGATGAGGAAGTTCTAGATCCCACCTACTGTCAACCCACAGTCAGGCACTCGAGGAGGTCAACAGAGGCGGTGGAGGAGGATGCAACCGACGACGAAGTTACCTTGCGCCTTCCTGGACAGAGTCGGAGCACTGGTAGCACGTCTACAACTGCATCATCAGCCACCACTCTGCCTCTGAGCACTAGTCGGGGGGGCTCAGCAGGTCGCATGCCCTCTAAGCCTTTCCTAGCCTGGTCCTTTTTTGACATAGAAAAAGATCGCCCAAATTATGTGATGTGTAAAATTTGTCGTGATTCTGTTAGTAGAGGTCAAAACCTCAGCAGTTTGACAACTTCTTCCATGAATCGTCACATGAATAAATATCATAGGTCCCAGTGGGAAGCTCACCGTGCTGCAATGCGGCCTAGCGGGGCGAACCATCCACGGCCTGCCCCTTCCAGTGCATCCGCGTGCTCTTCATCTTCTAGGACTGTGGGGACAGCTGTCACACCTGGTTTTCCACGCACAACTTCCACCACTGTAACCGCAACAGGCAGTTTGCTTGGTAGGTCGTCAGTTGGTTTGGAAGTGGAAACAAGTGCGTGTGTACAGCTCTCTCAGACATCGATAGCACCAACGTTGGATGAAGGCAACATCATGTCTCCGACTGCACTTTCCTCACAAACCTGTATTTTTCCAGGGACACCCTACTCAACACCGTCTACACACAGCAGCCAGATCTCTGTCCCTCAGATGTGGACAAATAAATGGCCATTTCCTGCGACCCATGACAAAGCTAAGAGGTTGACTTTATCCCTCTGTAAGCTCTTGGCTAACGAAATGCTGCCTTTCCGCCTGGTGGACACACAGGATTTTAAAGACCTTATGTCTGTCGCTGTGCCCCAGTACCAGATGCCCAGTCGCCACTACTTCTCTAAGAAAGGTGTGCCCGCGCTACACCAGCATGTCGCACACAACATCACCGCTTCCTTGAGAAACTGTGTGTGTGAACGGGTGCATTTTACCACCGATACTTGGAACAGTAAGCATGGACAGGGACGTTACATGTCGCTGACTGGGCACTGGTTAACTATGGTGATAGATGGTGAAGGGTCTGCTGCACAAGTCTTGCCGTCCCCACGGCTTGTGTGTCAATCCTCTGTCTGTCCAAGTTCCGCCACTGCTTCTGCCTCCTCCACCTCATCTGGGTCCTCCACCTCCGCCCTAAGCCTGCCTGGTCAGGCCACCAGTGTTCTCACTGCGCAGAAGGAATCACGCACCCCTCATTACTATGCTGGCAGCAGAGCGCAACGGCATCAGGCGGTCTTTAGCTTGACATGTCTTGGGAATAAGAGTCACACAGCTGAGGAGTTGTGGTCAGCTCTGCGGTCCGAGTTTAATAAATGGTTGTCTCCACTCAACTTGCAGCCTGGTAAGGCCGTGTGCGACAATGCTGCAAACCTGGGTGCGGCCCTTCGCCTGGGCAAGGTGACACACGTACCTTGTATGGCTCACGTGTTGAACCTTGTTGTCCAGCAATTTTTAACACACTATCCCGGCCTAGATGGCCTTCTGACCAGGGCACGAAAACTGTCTGCTCACTTCCGCCGTTCAAGCGCCGCAGCTGAGCGACTTGCATCGCTCCAGAAGTCTTTCGGCCTGCCGGTTCATCGCCTGAAATGCGATGTGCCGACACGCTGGAATTCGACTCTCCACATGTTACAGCGACTGTGGCAGCACCGCCGAGCCCCGGTGCAATACGTCATGAGGTATAGCCTGGGGCAACGAGATGCAGAGGTGGGGCAGATCACCCTGATCGAGTGGTCTCAGATCAAGGACCTATGCACCCTTCTGCACAGTTTCGACATGGCGACGAATATGTTTAGAGCTGACAATGCCATTATCAGCATGACAATTCCAGTCATTGACATGCTGGAGCACACGCTAAACACTATTCGGAGTCAGGGGGTGGGACAGCAGGAAGGGGAGGAACTACAGGAGGATTCATATGCGCAAGACATAACATCTCCAAGGTCCAGACGTTCATCATCACCAACGCGGCAGGCATGGGACCATGGGGGACAGGGATCAACAAGGGCGCATGGTAGCAGGCGAAATGTTGAGGAAGGTGCAGGAGAACATGAAGAAATGGAGGACGAACTGTCCATGGACATGGAAGACTCAGCGGATGAGGGAGACCTTGGTCAAATTTCAGTTGAAAGAGGTTGGGGGGAGATGTCAGAGGAAGAAAGAATGGTTAGCACCTCTATGCCACAAACACAGCGTGGACTTGGTCCGCATGGCTGCGCAAGACACATGAGTGCTTTCTTGCTGCACTACCTCCAACATGACCCTCGTATTGTCAAAATTAGAAGTGATGATGACTTCTAGCTTGCCACACTATTAGATCCCCGGTACAAGTCCAAATTTTGTGACATAATTCCAGCCATAGAAAGGGACGCACGTATGCAGGAGTATCAGCAGAAGCTGTTACTCAATCTTAGCTCAGCTTTTCCACCAAACAACCGTGCAGGTGCAGGGAGTGAATCTCCCAGTTGTAACTTGACAAACATGGGACGGTCTCGTCATCTTCAACAGTCTACCCGTACCAGTAGGACTGTATCTGGTGCTGGTAACAGCAATTTTATGGCATCTTTTCATAATTTTTTTAGACCCTCCTTTGCAAGGCCAACAGAGACAACAAGTCTAACACATGATGATACAGATCCATGATGATACAGGAGTATCTCCAAACATCGATGCCATGACTTTGAAAATGGAGCCTTGCTCATTTTGGGCTTCAAATCTTGAAAAATGGCCAGAGCTCTCCACTTACGCCTTGGAGATTTTGTCGTGTCCAGCTGCCAGCGTTGTCTTTGAACGTGTATTCAGTGCTGCTGGGTGTGTGCTGACAGATAAGTGCACGCGTCTGTCCAGTGACAATGTAGACAGACTAACGTTCATCAAAATGAACAAGTCATGGATCCACAAGGAATTTACTACCCCTGTGTCATCCTGGGGAGAGTAAATGCTTGTGGATTTGGAATGTGCTTGATGCAAATCAAAACATCCTGTTTCCAACTAGGGCACAAGTGCTGCCACTGATGGGGTGTCTGTGTGGCCCAATTTTTTGAAAAAAGGGAGACTCTGCTTGGAGTAACCCTTGCTTGCTGTGTTTTTTAAAAATGATCCAAGATGAACAGAGCTGGGATCAGGAAAGACTTTGCTACCTACCCCGGTGTCATCCTGGGGATGGTTAAGAATGGCGTATTTTTGAATGTGCTTGATGCAAATCAAAACATCCTGTTTGCAACTAGGGCACAAGTGCTGCCACTGATGGGGTGTCTGTGTGGCCCAATTTTTTGAAAAAAGGGAGACTCCGCTTGGAGTAACCCTTGCTTGCTGTGTTTTTTAAAAATGATCCAAGATGAACAGAGCTGGGATCAGGAAAGACTTTGCTACCTACCCCGGTGTCATCCTGGGGACGGTTAAGAATGGTGTATTTTTGAATGTGCTTGATGCAAATCTAGCTGTGAAGTGTACAACTAGGGCACAAGTGCTGCCACTGAATGGGTGGGTGTGTGTGGGGCACAATTTTTGGAAAAAAAGGGAGACTCCGCTTGGAGTAACCCTTACTTACATTGTTTTTAAAAATGATCCAAGATGAACAGAGCTGGGATCAGGAAAGACTTTGCTACCTACCTCGGTGTCATCCTGGGGACGGTTAAGAATGGCGTATTTTTGAATGTGCTTGATGCTAATCAAAACATCCTGTTTGCAACTAGGGCACAAGTGCTGCCACTGATGGGGTGTCTGTGTGGACCAATTTTTTGAAAAAAGGGAGACTCCGCTTGGAGTAACCCTTGCTTGCTGTGATTTTTAAAAATGATCCAAGATGAACAGAGCTGGGATCAGGAAAGACTCTGCTACCTACCCCGGTGTCATCCTGGGGACGGTTAAGAATGGCGCATTTTTGAATGTGCTTGATGCAAATCTAGCTGTGAAGTGTACAACTAGGGCACAAGTGCTGCCACTGAATGGGTGGGTGTGTGTGGGGCACAATTTTTGGAAAAAAAGAGAGACTCCGCTTGGAGTAACCATTACTTACATTGTTTTTAAAAATGATCCAAGATGAACAGAGCTGGGATCAGGAAAAACTTTGCTACCTACCCCGGTGTCATCCTGGGGACGGTTAAGAATGGCGTATTTTTGAATGTGCTTCATACAAATCAAAACATCCTGTTTGCAACTAGGGCACAAGTGCTGCCACTGATGGGGTGTCTGTGTGGCCCAATTTTTGGAAAAAAGGGAGACTCCGCTTGGAGTAACCCTTGCTTGCTGTGTTTTTTAAAAATGATCCAAGATGAACAGAGCTGGGATCAGGAAAGACTTTGCTACCTACCCCGGTGTCATCCTGGGGACGGTTAAGAATGGCGTATTTTTTAATGTGCTTGATGCAAATCTAGCTGTGAAGTGTACAACTAGGGCACAAGTGCTGCCACTGAATGGGTGGGTGTGTGTGGGGCCCAATTTTTGGAAAAAAAGGGAGACTCCGCTTGGAGTAACCCTTGATTGCTGTGTTTTTTTAAAAGGAGCCAAGATGAACAAGTCATGGTTTAGCAAAGACTTTGCTACCTACCCCGGTGTCATCCTGGGGACGGTTAAGGATGGCGTATTTTTGAATGTGCTTGATGCAAATCTAGCTGTGAAGTGTACAACTGGGGCACAAGTGCTGCCACTGAAGGGGTGGGTGTCTGTGTGGCCCAATTTTTGGAAAAAAGGGAGACTCCGCTTGGAGTCACCTTGCGGTGTTTTACATGATTTTAGAAGGGCGTGCCATGCCTATATCTGTGTCTCGTCCTCTTTTTCCTCATTACGCTCTTTTGTTTTCGCATGAGAATTTGTTCTTGTCACTTTCCCATGTGTTTCTGTTGTGTTGTGAGTTGTTTAACACCTTTTGGACACCTCTGAGGGTGTTTTCTAGGTGTTTTTATGTGTTTGTGATTGCCTGCCATTGTTTCCTATGCGGTTCGAGTTCGGTTCGTCGAACGTTCGACGAACCGAACTCGAACGGGACCTCCGTTTGGCGAACCGACCTCGAGCTGAACCGCGACCGGTTCGCTCATCTCTAATGCTGATGCTGTGATGTGGCCCAATGCTGGTATGTGCCCCCATCGTGGTGCAGCCACCATCCTGACATGTGCCCCATCCTGTGGGGTAAGGGTGCTTTCACACTTGCGTTCAGCGCAGTCCGCCGCTATGGAGAATAGCGCAATCCTTTAACGCACTGCGCTATTCTCCATAGACTTGTATTGACGACGTACTGTAACGTAAGTGTCTGTGTTCCATCCGCTGGATGACGTGGAGTCGTAATTTTGAAGCAGCGTCGGGCGGAGGGAATGCCACATGTAGCATTTTTTGGGTCGTTAAAATAACGCACATTGACAGATTCCGTTGGAATCCGCCAAGGTGTCTAATGATTGTCTATGGTGGCAGATTCCGCCGCTAAGCCACAGAATCCGTTGACAAATTCCATCACGTTCTACTGAGCATGCTCAGCATGTCCAGCAGAACGATCTAAATAATTTAAAATCACTTCTGGTCTCTCTCCCCCCTCTCCGCCCCTCTCTCATACTCACCGATCATGGGCGTGGCGCTGCACGGCTGTCACAAAGCTCCGGCAGCTTTTCCTCTTTTGAAGATGCCGGCCGCTCATTATTAAATTTCATATTCCCTGCTTCCCCCGCCCACCGGCGCCTATGATTGGCTGCAGTGAGACAGCTGTCACTCAGCGTGGGGGCGGGTCTGACTGCAACCAATCACAGCCACCGGTGGGTGGGTCTATATCATGTAGTAACATAAAAAAATAATTTTAAAAAAACGACGTGCGGTTCCCCCAATTTTGATACCAGCCAAGATAAAGCCACACGGCTGAAGGCTGGTATTCTCAGGAAGGGGAGCCCCCAGCCTAACAATATCAGCCAAAAGCCGCCCGGAATTGCTGCATCCATTAGATGCGACAGTCTCGGGACTCTACTCAGCTCATCCCGAATTGCCCTGGTGCGGTGGCAATCGAGGTAATAAGGAGTTAATGGCAGCAGCCCATAGCTGCCACTAAGTCCTAGGTTAATCATGGCAGGCGAGATACCTTCCATGATTAACCTGTAAGTTAAAGAAAATAAACACATACACCCGAAAAAATCCTTTATTTAGAATAAAAGACAAAAAAACCCTCTTTAACCACTTTATTAAACCCCCAAATACCCCTCCAGGTCCGATGTAATCCACAGAGGTCACACGACGCTTTCAGCTTTGCTACATGAAGCTGACAGAAGCAGCTGTAGAGCACGACCGCTCTCTATCAGCTCCATGCAGCACTGAAGTGAGCAGCGCGATCAGCTGTGCCCTCAGACTGCAAATCTCCTTTTCCCGGCAAAACATTAAAAAAAAAAAAAAGAAAGCAAAATGTTCTTTTACAGGAATCCGTTACTTTATTAGCACACTATTTGCAACGCATCCGTCACATGCATCACAACGCACTGAGATGGATGCCTCACAACGCAAGTGTCAAAGCAGCCTAATGTGTGCGGGGGCGGAGTGCGGAGTGGGTGGAGCCGAGCGGGCCAATGGCGCTGAGGATGTCAGTGCCAGGGACTGCATGGCTGGGGACAGGTGACTATTTAGGTGTGTGTGTATGTTCAGTGTATACATGCGGAGGGTGGAGTGCGCGGGGGCGGAGCTGAGCGGGGAAGTGTCGCGCATCGTCCTGTCGGCCCGTAGTTCGGGCTATTCAGTTAAGCTCCTTGCACACGTAGACAGGGTAAATATCGGGTAACTAAGCAAAGCACTTTGCTTGGTTACCAGATATTTACCTTGGTTACCAGCGTACACCACTTAGCGCTGGCTCCTTGCACACATAGCCAGGGTAAATACCGGGTAATTAAGCAAAGCGCTTTGCTTGGTAACCCGATTTGTACCCTGGTTACGTGTGCAGGGAGCCTTAGCTGAGCCGTTGGTCGCAGGCTCTTTAGCGCACGCGCTATGGCGACGGTTGTCACACTGTAATGACGTCATTTTGGAGCAAGACAGACAGACAGACAGACAGAATAAGGCAATTATATATATATATATATACATATATATATATATAGATATATATATATATATATATATATATATATTTTCATGGCCAAAAGTGTTAGCACCCTTGAAGTTGTTCCAGAAAATGAGGTATTTCCCTCAGAAAATTAATAATACACACCTTACATTGACCCTCTCCATAATATCTCTCCCACACTGCCTCTATGTATAATATTCCTATATACACTGGCCCTTTGTATAATACATCTTCCTCCTCACACACACTGCTACTTGCAACACTTTGATAACAAAGACGTAGTGGGCACCACAATGTAATAAACATAAATAAAGAGAGGGGTGCTAACAAAAAACAAAAACTATGCAGAAAAAGAATTATAACTAGGGATGATCGAAAACCCTATAATTCGATTCGATGAATATCCGATGAATACCTCGCCGCTATTTGAGTATTCGCGAACATTTGACCCCCAATGTAAGTCTATGGGAAACCAGATTAATTTTACGTCGGACCTGTCGGTGACCTGTAGTGACTGAGGAAAAGGCTGAAATGGATGGGAAAAGGCTGAAACAGTTTGGGCAGAGCCTGTAGAAGTTGCCTCACTGCATTCCTGGTGTCTTTGAATAACGTGCTCAGAGCAGCACACGGTGTTTAGGTAGTTGCCAGAGCAGATCTCAAACAAAAGTAAAAGAGGGGTAATTGCTAAGAAACAGTTTCTAGTGCCTAATAACTGTAATAAAACGTCAAATCAAGCCCTGACCTCCCAAAAAAAAACACTTTAGCATATGTTCACACGTTTTGTTTTTTCCATTTTTCCTTCTGTTTCGATTAGAAAGGGGTCTAACTTATAGATTATATTGATGTCTGCTCCCACAAAACACCCTCAAAAGGTGTCCAAAGGTGACAAACAACTCACAACACAACACAAACACATGGGAAAGTGACAAGGACATATACTCATGCGAAAACAAAGGAGCTGGACAAGGAAAAAGAGGAGGAGACACAGATATGAGTATATGCAAGGGAACGTCGATGCCATTACTGAGCAACTTGAGCCCTGCTCATTTTAGGCTTCCAATCTGGATAAATTGCCTGAGCTTGCCACGTACGCCTTGGGGATCTTGTTGTGTCCTGCAGCCAGCGTTCTCTCGGAACCTGTCTTCAGTGCTGCTGGGGGTCTGCTGGCAGATAAGCACACGTGTCTGTCCACTGACAATGTGGACATGGCTCTCAGAGGACTTTTCTTCCCCTGGGTCAGCCAGGGGACGGGAAAGGCACGCGTATTTTTGAGAGTGCTTCATGCAAAGCATCTTTTTCTTTTTCAAAAGGGGGGTCAACTGATGCCAGTCAAGTAAGGTGTGTGTGGCACAATTAGTGGCAACGAGGGAGACTGTGGTTGGAGTCCCCTCGCTGTGTTTCTAAAAGAACCAAGATGAACAAGTCATGGCTCTCAGAGGACTTTTCTTCCCCTGGGTCAGCCAGGGGACGGGAAAGGCACGCGTATTTTTGAGAGTGCTTCATGCAAAGCATCTTTTTCTTTTTCAAAAGGGGGGTCAACTGATGCCAGTCAAGTGGGGTGTGTGTGGCAAAATTAGTGGCAACGAGGGAGACTGTGGTTGGAGTCCCCTCGCTGTGTTTCTAAAAGAACCAAGATGAACAAGTCATGGCTCTCAGAGGACTTTTCTTCCCCTGGGTCAGCCAGGGGATGGGAAAGGCACGCGTATTTTTGAGAGTGCTTCATGCAAAGCATCTTTTTCTTTTTCAAAAGGGGGGTCAACTGATGCCAGTCAAGTGGGGTGTGTGTGGCACAATTAGTGGCAATGAGGGAGACTGTGGTTGGAGTCCCCTCGCTGTGTTTATAAAAGAACCAAGATGAACAAGTCATGGCTCTCAGAGGACTTTTCTTCCCCTGGGTCAGCCAGGGGACGGGAAAGGCACGCATATTTTTGAGAGTGCTTCATGCAAAGCATCTTTTTCTTTTTCAAAAGGGGGGGTCAACTGATGCCAGTCAAGTGGGGTGTGTGTGGCACAATTAGTGGCAACGAGGGAGACTGTGTTTGGAGTCCCCTCGCTGTGTTTCTAAAAGAACCAAGATGAACAAGTCATGGCTCTCAGAGGACTTTTCTTCCCCTGGGTCAGCCAGGGGATGGGAAAGGCACGCGTATTTTTGAGAGTGCTTCATGCAAAGCATCTTTTTCATCTTGAAAATTGGGTCAACTGATGCCAGTCAAGTGGGGTGTGTGTGGCCCAATTAGTGGCAATGAGGGAGACTGTGGTTGGAGTCCCCTCGCTGTGTTTCTAAAAGAACCAAGATGAAAAAGTCATGGCTCTCAGAGGACTTTTCTTCCCCTGGGTCAGCCAGGGGATGGGAAAGGCACGCATATTTTTGAGAGTGCTTCATGCAAAGCATCTTTTTCTTTTTCAAAAGGGGGGTCAACTGATGCCAGTCAAGTGGGGTGTGTGTGACACAATTAGTGGCAATGAGGGAGACTGTGGTTGGAGTCCCCTCGCTGTGTTTATAAAAGAACCAAGATGAACAAGTCATGGCTCTCAGAGGACTTTTCTTCCCCTAGGTCAGCCAGGGGATGGGAAAGGCACGCGTATTTTTGAGAGTGCTTCATGCAAAGCATCTTTTTCATCTTGAAAATTGGGTCAACTGATGCCAGTCAAGTGGGGTGTGTGTGGCCCAATTAGTGGCAACGAGGGAGACTGCGGTTGGAGTCCCCTCGCTGTGTTTCTAAAAGAACCAAGATGAACAAGTCATGGCTCTCAGAGGACTTTTCTTCCCCTGGGTCAACCAGGGGATGGGAAAGGCACGCGTATTTTTGAGAGTGCTTCATGCAAAGCATCTTTTTCATCTTGAAAATTGGGTCAACTGATGCCAGTCAAGTGGGGTGTGTGTGGCCCAATTAGTGGCAATGAGGGAGACTGCGGTTGGAGTCCCCTCGCTGTGTTTCTAAAAGAACCAAGATGAACAAGTCATGGCTCTCAGAGGACTTTTCTTCCCCTGGGTCAGCCAGGGGACGGGAAAGGCACGCGTATTTTTGAGAGTGCTTCATGCAAAGCATCTTTTTCTTTTTCAAAAGGGGGGTCAACTGATGCCAGTCAAGTGGGGTGTGTGTGGCACAATTAGTGGCAATGAGGGAGACTGTGGTTGGAGTCCCCTCGCTGTGTTTATAAAAGAACCAAGATGAACAAGTCATGGCTCTCAGAGGACTTTTCTTCCCCTGGGTCAGCCAGGGGACGGGAAAGGCACGCGTATTTTTGAGAGTGCTTCATGCAAAGCATCTTTTTCTTTTTCAAAAGGGGGGTCATTTGATGCCAGTCAAGTGGGGTGTGTGTGGCCCAATTAGTGGCAACGAGGGAGACTGTGGTTGGAGTCCCCTCGCTGTGTTTCTAAAAGAACCAAGATAAACAAGTCATGGCTCTCAGAGGACTTTTCTTCCCCTGGGTCAGCCAGGGGACGGGAAAGGCACGCGTATTTTTGAGAGTGCTTCATGCAAAGCATCTTTTTCTTTTTCAAAAGGGGGGTCAACTGATGCCAGTCAAGTGGGGTGTGTGTGGCACAATTAGTGGCAACGAGGGAGACTGTGGTTGGAGTCCCCTCGCTATGTTTTACATGATTTTCGAAGGGCATGACATGCCTAAGAGGTTGAGTTTCATCATCTGCAACTTGTTGGCAACAGAAAGGCTGCCTTTACACCCTTTTGAGACCGAGGATTTTCGAGATCTTATGCCCATTTCAGCGCCCCAAGAGCCGATGGCCAGTCGTCACTCCTTCTCCAAGAAAGGCGTGCCCGCGCTACCACAGTAGGTCGCACACAACCTCACCGATTCCTTGAGAAACTCTGTGTGTGACAGGGTGCATTTCAACACAGATACTTGGACCAGTAAGCATGGACAGGGGAGTTACATGTTGCTGACTGGGCACTGCGTAACTATGGTGAGAGATGGAAAAGGGTTTGCTGTACAAGTCTTGCCGTCCCCACGACTTGTGTGTCAATCCTTCCTCTGTATGTACAAGTTCCTCCACTGCTTCTGCCTCCTCAACCTCGTGTGGGTCCTCCACCTCGGCCCAAACCCTGTATAGTCAGGCCACCCTTCCTTGTAACTGCGCCCAAGGAATCCCACACACCTCCTTACTATGCTGGCAGCAGAGCTCAAGGCCATCAGGCGGTCAAATGTTTACTTTGAAATGTAGGGGAAATGTGAGACACCGCTGAGGAATTGTGGACGGTTAGCTCTGGAGAGTGAGACCGAGTTTCTTCAATGGTTGTCTCCACTCAACCAGCAGTCAGGGAAGGTCGGGTGTGACAATGATGCAAACCAGTCTGCGAACCTTCTTCAGGGCAATGTGACACACGTGCCTTGTATGGCTCACGTGTTGAACCTGGTTGTCCAGCAATTTTTAAAACACTATGCCGGGCTACATGGCCTTCTGCAGAGGGCACGGTGTAACGCCTGCCTGGATCGACACACTCAGATGGGCTGTAAAGAATAGGCTAGAGGCAAGCCACTCACCAAGCTGGACACCCAGAACCCTGAAACCCTTTAACCCCTATACAGTGATTTGGAATTACACAGGGCCCAAGTTGATCAATACCTGTGGAAGGCTGCAGTTCCAGAGAATAGTAGTCATGCAGGGTCAAAAACATTAATTGAGGAAGAGGAACAGAATGGGATGGCCAGGACTTAATCAGAAAACAAGCAGAGGTGAAATGCGGATCGGCCAACGAGGTACATAAACAGCAAGCAGGAAACATAGTCAGGTAACAAGCACACAAACTCATAAAACTGAACTGGGGGTAACAGTAACAAGAGGTTCATAGCTTTGTCTGGCAGTGGTCTGCAGACAGGAGGGGCCTAAAAAAGGGTGTGGTGTCTTCCCATTGGGACCAGAGTACAAATTGATTGAGTGGACTACGTTGGTGACTTAAAAGCCGTGTGCGGCAATGATGCAAACCTGTCTGCGGCCCTTCGTCAGGGCAATGTGACACACGGGCCTTGTATGGCTCACGTGTTGAATCTGATTCTCCAGCAATTTTTAAAATACCATCCCGGCCTACATGGCCTTGTGCAGCGGGCACGCTGCTATGTGCTCACTTTCATCCTTCGCACCCAGCAGCTCAACAACTTTCATCGCTCCGGAAGTCTTAGGGTCTGGCGGTTAAACGCCGGAAATGCGATGTTCCGACACGCAGGAATTGGAATCTGCACATGTTGCAGCGTGTGTGGCAGCACCGCAGAGCCCTGCTGAAATACGGTATGACGTATACCCTGGGCTAACTTGATCCAGAGGTGGTGCAGATCACGCTGCTGGAGTGGTGTCAGATCAAGGACCTATGCACCCTTCTACACAGTTTACAAATGTCGACGAAGATGTTTAGCACTGGCAATGCCATTCTCAGCGTGACAATTCTGGTCATCTACATGATGGAGCACACTGTAAGCATTATTTGGAGTCAGGTATTGGTCCAAGAGGAAGGTGAGGAAGTACAGGAGGAGTCATGTGCAGAAGGGATAATAAGATGTACAAGGTCCATACGTTGAGCGGCACCTAGGCGGCAGTCATGGTGGGGGATAGGGATTAACAAGGGCGCATAGTATCAGCAAAAATTGTTGAGCAAGGTGCAGGAGCCATGAAGAAATGGAGGACGAACTTGCGATGGGCATGGAAGACTCAGCAGATGAGTGAGAGCTTGCTCACATTTCGGTTGTGCGAGGTTGGGGGGAGAGGGCAGAGGAAGGAGGCACGATTCTCACCTCTCTGCCACCAACACACCAAGGACTTGGTCCTCCTGTATGCACAAGACACATGAGCGTCTTCTTGCTGCACTACCTACAACATGACCCTCGGATTGTACGAATTCGAAGTAATGCTAACTACTGGGTTGCCACACTGTTAGATCCCCGGTACAAGACAAAATTTGGCGAAATAATTCCTGCCATAGAAAGGGACGCACGTGTATAGGAGTATCTTCAGAAGGTGGTACGCAATCTTCGATCTGCTTTTCCACTAAACACCAGTGCTGCACAGAGTGAATCTCAACGGTTTGTCCTGGATAGGAGGAAATGGTCTTTTACTTGTCCACATCTGAGGGACCGAGGGCTGGCTGTTGTGCTGAGATGGCATTGAGTACGGTGTCCCTGCAGAGTTGCACTTTTGGTCATATACAAAATGAGTTGAAAAAGGACAGATGCTGGTGAAAAGGGGAACAGGTGTGTTGGAAAGGGGAAAAAAGTTTTGGTCCGTGGGTTTGGTGGTTAAGCAAAAGTAACATTTGATGAAGAAACACCATCTGTTACGGTGGGACTGGCAGATTTGGATAAGGTGGTATATACTATGTTACCGCTATATAACGAAAATTAATATGAAAAGAAAGAGAAAGGTATATATCCCCATCAGCAGTCAGTGTCCACCGTGCTCCCAGATGGAAAAGGAGAGGTTGGCAACTGGAAGGTTCGGTGGACGATACAGAGCTGTGTGGCTATGAAACTAATAGTAGCCTGAACCAAGTTAGACGCCACTCGGATCTTGAGACTGGGAGCCCTGTTAGCGTCACAGGGTCCACACGCCCACCCAGCCCAAGAACTCCCTGTTAACATCACAGGGGCCATTCAGTACGCTGACCGTGTGCATTGGGGCCACACCTGTGAACAGCAGGCGCATCAGCAGCAGCAGGCCTGTTAATGCCACTGGGCTGCACAAGCAGGACTGGTAGGACAGGAGCTGGTCTTAACCGTTCTGCGTTACCAACTGTGGTGGCGGCCTGCATCGACGCCCTATCCCTGCCTACCTCTGGCCTAAAGCCGCAATGGGTTCAACACATGGAGGTGTGCTCTTTCGGAGCATAATAGAAGACTGCGCACCTCCTTGTTGTCTCCAGCCCCTTCTATAACCTGGGTCCGCCCCAAACCAGGGTGGACCACAATGCACCTCCTGGAGACAAAAGCAGAGTGATACGTCATGAGTGGCATAACTAGCGTCCTATTTGGAACCGCAACTTCAATGATGACCTCATGGCTGTCATGACCCAAACACCTCACCAGTCATCGTCTGACCATCAATAATGAGGTGACAAGTCATAGGGGCGGGCCTCTGCAAGCCATTTGGGAGTGGCCTGGCCACATCGTCAGGACACCTGATGCCCTGTCGTCTAAATGGGCCCCCCACATCAGGGGCAGGGCCAAAGAGTTCATTACCGGACCTAGTTTCTGATGCAGTAAGTGCCTGACCATGGTCAGTTGCATGAAATACAGTCTCTGAAAAAAGACTATCAGCTTTAGCATGGTGTCTATGCACAACACAGGACTTAGACCCGGCACGGAGTGCAAGTACCTGTGCAAAGAGGCTTTTCGCACTAAGTGTGGGAGCATGCGCTGTAGCCCGAAATGAAGACTTAGCCTCAGGAATGGCACAGTCAGGCTGAGCATACTCACTAGGCGAAACACTGGAGTTAGGCTGCGGCTGGGGTAAATCGGCACACGCATGCGCACTAGCTGCCTCTCCACACTTAGACGTGGAGGAGAAAGCAGCCAGCTGGACAACCCGAGGCACAGGCCTAAATGTCAGCTGATGCCTGGGCGCAACTGAAACCGCAGCAGGCTGCTTGCGTTTAAGGCGTCACCGTTTTGTAACAACAAATAACATCCAAAAGAACAGGTGTACTTCTTCCCATGGATAATCTGATATGATCCCTTTTTTCATGGACACGACCATCGCTAACAAATGTAGATGAGGCCAAATCAGCAGCTGCTTCAATGGATCTGAATTGCTCCATAAAGTGGCCTCTCCTCCACCCCAATTTCAAGATCCCAAATACTCCATTCCTCTGTGGTGTCAATCCAATCGCACTTGCTTCCTAAAAGCTCTCAAGTTTCCACCAGCCCTGCTGAGTATGGGGTGACAGAGATGGTTGAGTTTGCAAAGCTGTTCAGTCGCACTATAGCCTGGGAATCAGAGGTCTGCTCCAAAGCTGCAATGAGTCCAGACAAGGAAGTTATTATTATTTTTATTATTATTGATTTATAGAGCACCATTGATTACATGGTGCTGTACATGAGAAGGGGGTTACATACAGAATACATATACAAGTATCTATAGACAGACTGGTACAGAGGGAAGAGGGCCCTGCCCTTGCGGGATTACATTCTAAAGGTTTTTTGGGAGGAGACAATAGGAGTTGTTTAGGTTGAGCGTCAAGTACGTATGGTGGTGGTGTCATTGAAGGTTATAGTCATTTCTGAACAGATGAGTTTTCAGATTCAGTTTGAAGCTTGCGTGTGTAGCAGATAATCTAACGTGTTGAGGTAGCGAGTTCCATGAGACAGGGGAAATGATCTGCGCAGATGGCCAGCAGCTTTGTGACTGTGATCCAGGCCCCGATGAAGAAGGTGCTGAGCCTAATCTACACCCTCATTTCCAAAAATTAAATCCTCCTGGTGGAGACAATGGGGAACATGATGAGGAGCACAGATACCTGATTGGAAGGACAACTTTTCTATTCGGTCAGGGCAGGAAGAGGTTGTCTCGGAGGACTCAGGACGAGGGGAATGAAAACACACAGGGTTATTGATGAGGTTGGAGACCACACTTACTGTCAAACCAAAGTCAGCCAGTCGATGAGGTCAGCAGAGGAGGTGGAGGAGGATGCTATTGACGACGAGGTTACGTTGCGTCTTCCTGGCCAGAGACAACGTACTGGAAGCACGTCAACAACTGAATCCTGGACCACAACTTTGACTCTGAGCAGAAGTCGTGTTGGCTATGCAGGTCGCATGGGCTGTAAGCCTTGCCTAGCCTGTGAATTTTTGGACATCGCAAAGGATCACCCAAGTCATGGAATCTGTAAGATTTGTCAACAATCTGTAAGTAGAAGGCAAAAACTCACACTTTTGAGTACTTCCTCCATGAAGTATCACATGGATATGAATTGACAGCGTGAAGGTGTATTGCTCAGCTTTAGCAACTGTCAACGCAATATGCTTATTTGCCGTTCATTGCATGCATTGTTGCAGACTACACACAAGGGGCTGCTGTTTTTTTGGATCTGCCTTTGGTCACTATAGCAATATAAAATTGCTCTTCGGGTGTGGACTTGGAGATGCTGTCTATGAACAGAAGGAAAAGCTAAAGGTGTGTGTTACAGCAAGGAGCCACCGCGGAAACAGTTCGTTCAATTGAGAGGGGAGTTGTGTTGTACTTTGATGATGAGCACTGTAACGTCAGTGAGCAGCATCCTGTGCCACAGACCAACATTCTTACGGTGCTGTCTATACTGTTTACCGTGAGAGGAGCATAAAGTCTGTATTTCGGGCAACTGGACATCACAGTACCTGGGTACGGTAGGCTGTGCCCAGACAATAATGCGGGCACGCGACACTTTGTTTTATTAGCAAAACACATATCTGTTCTGGGTAGGCCGACTATATAGACAATAAGACTTGCTGCCTCTGCACTGTCAAATTGTCACGTACAGTTTAAATCATAGAGGGACAGCAACACATGTTTGCATTGACTGTTGCTTTTCAGGATTTCCATGACTGTGTTGCAGAGCTGTGTGGTTTGCATTCACACTGTTATCATCTGCATTATCTGTGAGGCTTCAGCTAACAAGGGTATTCAGGGGGGGTCATGTGTTTTGTCTATGTTTAGGTAGATAACTTGGAAGCTCTTGTGATGCGCCACTGGTAAGTCGTGTTCGCACACACACACACACACACACACGCACAAACACACAATTACTGCTACACAGAGGGATTAGCAGATAGTAGGCAACAGAATAGATTGTTCAATTATTTAAATTGTATGCATGGTTCTTATTGTTTGTTTTGGTAAAGTTAAACAATCATTTATCAACCCAACTGCCTAGAGTCCTTTTCCTGTTGCCTGGTTTTGCTGCATACTGGGGAGCCCACCCTGTACACGACTTAAAATGAAGCATAAGTCGCAATGTGAATTTCACTGTGCTACAATGCGGCCTAGCGTGCCTGTGCAACCACCGCCTGCCCCATCAAGTGCATCTGCGTGCTCTTCATCCTCTGTGACTGTGGGGACAGCAGTCACACATGGTTTTTCACACTGAACTTCCACTCCTTAACCCGCAACAGGGAGTGTGATTGGCAGGTCATCACTTGTTTTGGAAGTGGAAACAGAAGGTATTGTTGAGCTGTCAGACATCGAGAGAACCATTATTGGATGCAGGCTACATTATATCCACGCCTGCACCTTCGTCACAGATTGCCTGGACTACCTGCAGTTAATAATTGCATTCCAGAAATGGAAAGGAGTGTAGAATGCACATGTGTTGTACCTTGCTTGGCAGCAAAAGAACACTAACTTAGTATTCCAGACAATTTTAGGATGGCAGAAAAAGAGTCAGCTCTTTGTGCAAATTAAATAGCGTGGCAAAAGTGGACAGATGGGTACAGTGGCCGTGTTCTGTGGGTACCAGGACAGTAAAAGAAGCCTCACTTTCTATCCCTCCTAATGATCAAATGCAGCAAGGAATTCCCTGAGTTTGCTATAAAATTAGCATAGCAAAATGTGCATGAGGGTAGAATGCAGAGGTGCTTGAGATTGCTTGGCACAAGTGGCACAATAAAGGAGTCCTACAGGCATTTTTTGTATACCAATAAGTTGCAGTATTTTTTGCTATCATTATAGCTTATTAAAAACAGAGCAGGAGGGTGTCATGCAGAAGTGCTAGAAATAGCTTGGCACCAGTGGGGCACTAATGGAATACAACATCCAGTTCTATGATGCCACTAAATGGCAGTATTTTTTGCTATCATTATAGCTTATTAAAAACAGAGCAGGAGGGTGTCATGCAGAAGTGCTAGAAATAGCGTGGCACCAGTGGGGCACTAATGGAATACAACAGCCAGTTCTATGATGCCACTAAATGGCAGTATTTTTTGCTATCATTATAGCTTATTAAAAACAGAGCAGGAGGGTGTCATGCAGAGGTGCTAGAAATAGCTTGGCACCAGTAGGGCACTAATGGAATACAACATCCAGTTCTATGATGCCACTAAATGGCAGTATTTTTTGCTATCATTATAGCTTATTAAAAACAGAGCAGGAGGGTGTCATGCAGAAGTGCTAGAAATAGCGTGGCACCAGTGGGGCACTAATGGAATACAACAGCCAGTTCTATGATGCCACTAAATGGCAGTATTTTTTGCTATCATTATAGCTTATTAAAAACAGAGCAGAAGGGTGTCATGCAGAAGTGCTAGAAATAGCGTGGCACCAGTGGGGCACTAATGGAATACAACAGGCAGTTCTATGATGCCACTAAATGGCAGTATTTTTTGCTATCATTATAGCTTATTAAAAACAGAGCAGGAGGGTGTCATTCATTAGTGCTAGAAATAGTGTGGCACCAGTGGGGCACTAATGGAATACAACAGCCAGTTCTATGATGCCACTAAATGGCAGGTTTTTTTGCTATCATTATAGCTTATTAAAAACAGAGCAGGAGGGTGTCATGCAGAGGTGCTAGAAATAGCTTGGCACCAGTGGGGCACTAATGGAAAACAACATCCAGTTCTATGATGCCACTAAATGGCAGTATTTTTTGCTATCATTATAGCTTATTAAAAACAGAGCAGGAGGGTGTCATGCAGAAGTGCTAGAAATAGCGTGGCACCAGTGGGGCACTAATGGAATACAACAGCCAGTTCTATGATGCCACTAAATGGCAGTATTTTGAGCTATCATTATAGCTTATTAAAAACAGAGCAGGAGGGTGTCATGCAGAAGTGCTAGAAATAGCTTGGCACCAGTGGGGCACTAATGGAATACAACATCCAGTTCTATGATGCCACTAAATGGCAGTATTTTTTTCTATCATTATAGCTTATTAAAAACAGAGCAGGAGGGTGTCATGCAGAAGTGCTAGAAATAGCGTGGCACCAGTGGGGCACTAATGGAATACAACAGCCAGTTCTATGATGCCACTAAATGGCAGTATTTTTTGCTATCATTATAGCTTATTAAAAACAGAGCAGGAGGGTGTCATGCAGAGGTGCTAGAAATAGCTTGGCACCAGTGGGGCACTAATGGAAAACAACATCCAGTTCTACGATGCCACTAAATGGCAGTATTTTTTGCTATCATTATAGCTTATTAAAAACAGAGCAGGAGGGTGTCATGCAGAGGTGCTAGAAATAGCTTGGCACCAGTGGGGCACTAATGTAATATAACATCCAGTTCTATGATGCCACTAAATGGCAGTATTTTTTGCTATCATTATAGCTTATTAAAAACAGAGCAGGAGGGTGTCATGCAGAAGTGCTAGAAATAGCGTGGCACCAGTGGGGCACTAATGGAATACAACAGCCAGTTCTATGAAGCCACTAAATGGCAGTATTTTTTGCTATCATTATAGCTTATTAAAAACAGAGCAGGAGGGTGTCATGCAGAAGTGCTAGAAATAGCGTGGCACCAGTGGGGCACTAATGGAATACAACAGCCAGTTCTATGATGCCACTAAATGGCAGTATTTTTTGCTATCATTATAGCTTATTAAAAACAGAGCAGGAGGGTGTCATGCAGAAGTGCTAGAAATAGCGTGGCACCAGTGGGGCACTAATGGAATACAACAGCCAGTTCTATGATGCCACTAAATGGCAGTATTTTTTGCTATCATTATAGCTTATTAAAAACAGAGCAGCAGGGTGTCATGCAGAAGTGCTAGAAATAGCGTGGCACCAGTGGGGCACTAATGGAATACAACAGCCAGTTCTATGATGCCACTAAATGGCAGTATTTTTTGCTATCATTATAGCTTATTAAAAACAGAGCAGGAGGGTGTCATGCAGAAGTGCTAGAAATAGCTTGGCACCAGTTGGGCACTAATGGAATACAACATCCAGTTCTATGATGCCACTAAATGGCAGTATTTTTTGCTATCATTATAGCTTATTAAAAACAGAGCAGGAGGGTGTCCTGCACAGGTGCTAGAAATAGCTTGGCACCAGTGGGGCACTAATGGAATACAACAGCCAGTTCTATGATGCCACTAAATGGCAGTATTTTTTGCTATCGTTATAGCTTATTAAAAACAGAGCAGGAGGGTGTCATGCAGAGGTGCTGCACATAGATTTGCACCAGTGGGGTACTAATGGTGTACAACAGCCACTTCTTTTATGCCACTAAGTTTACTCAATTTTTGGTATTATAATGTATTAGTAACAATGAGTTTGAGTGTGCAATGCAGGCAGACGTGCTGCAAATATCTGCACTAGTGGGACTAGACAAAAGTCCAATAGCCACGTTTAGGATGCCACTAGGTACACTGAGTGTTTGCTAGTATAATGGCTTAGTAACAATGAGTTGGAGTGTGCAATGCAGGCAGACGTGCTGCAAATATCTTTGCACTAGTGGGACTAGACAAAAGTCCAATAGCCACGTTTAGGATGCCACTAGGTACACTGAGTGTTTGCAAGTATAATGGCTTAGTAACAATGAGTTGGAGTGTGCAATGCAGGCAGACGTGCTGCAAATATCTTTGCACTAGTGGGACTAGACAAAAGTCCAATAGCCACGTTTAGGATGCCACTAGGTACACTGAGTGTTTGCTAGTATAATGGTTTAGTTATAATGAGTTGGAGTGTGCAATGCAGGCAGACGTGCTGCAAATGACTTTGCACTAGTGGGACTAGACAAAAGTCCAATAGCCACATTTAGGATGCCACTAGGTACACTCAGTGTTTGCTAGTATAATGGCTTAGTTATAATGAGTTTGAGTGTGCAATGCAGGCAGACATGCTGCAAATATCTTTGCACTAGTGGGACTAGACAAAAGTCCAATAGCCACGTTTAGGATGCCACTAGGTACACTGAGTGTTTGCTAGTATAATGGCTTAGTTATAATGAGTTGGAGTGTGCAATGCAGGCAGACGTGCCACAAAAGTCTTTGCACTAGTGGGACTAGACAAAAGTCTAATAGCCACGTTTAGGATGCCACTAGGTACACTGAGTGTTTGCTAGTATAATGGCTTAGTTATAATGAGTTGGAGTGTGCAATGCAGGCAGACGTGCCACAAAAGTCTTTGCACTAGTGGGACTAGACAAAAGTCCAATAGCCACGTTTAGGATGCCACTAGGTACACTGAGTGTTTGCTAGTATAATGGCTTAGTTATAATGAGTTGGAGTGTGCAATGCAGGCAGACGTGCTGCAAATATCTTTGCACTAGTGGGACTCGACAAAAGTCCAATAGCCACGTTTAGGATGTCACTAGGTACACTGAGTGTTTGCTAGTATAATGGCTTAGTAACAATGAGTTTGAGTGTGCAATGCAGGCAGACGTGCTGCAAATATCTTTGCACTAGTGGGACTAGACAAAAGTCCAATAGCAACGTTTAGGATGCCACTAGGTACACTGAGTGTTTGCTAGTATAATGGCTTAGTTATAATGAGTTGGAGTGTGCAATGCAGGCAGACGTGCTGCAAATGACTTTGCACTAGTGGGACTAGACAAAAGTCCAATAGCCACGTTTAGGATGCCACTAGGTACACTGAGTGTTTGCTAGTATAATGGCTTAGTTATAAGGAGTTTGAGTGTGCAATGCAGGCAGACGTGCTGCAAATATCTTTGCACTAGTGGGACTAGACAAAAGTCCAATAGCAACGTTTAGGATGCCACTAGGTACACTGAGTGTTTGCTAGTATAATGGCTTAGTTATAATGAGTTGGAGTGTGCAATGCAGGCAGACGTGCTGCAAATGACTTTGCACTAGTGGGACTAGACAAAAGTCCAATAGCCACGTTTAGGATGCCACTAGGTACACTGAGTGTTTGCTAGTATAATGGCTTAGTTATAAGGAGTTTGAGTGTGCAATGCAGGCAGACGTGCTGCAAATATCTTTGCACTAGTGGGACTAGACAAAAGTCCAATAGCCACGTTTAGGATGCCACTAGGTACACTCAGTGTTTGCTAGTATAATGGCTTAGTAACAATGAGTTGGAGTGTGCAATGCAGGCAGACGTGCTGCAAATATCTTTGCACTAGTGGGACTAGACAAAAGTCCAATAGCCACGTTTAGGATGCCACTAGGTACACTGAGTGTTTGCTAGTATAATGGCTTAGTTATAATGAGTTGGAGTGTGCAATGCAGGCAGACGTGCTGCAAAAGTCTTTGCACTAGTGGGACTAGACAAAAGTCCAATAGCCACGTTTAGGATGCCACTAGGTACACTGAGTGTTTGCTAGTATAATGGCTTAGTTATAATGAGTTGGAGTGTGCAATGCAGGCAGACGTGCTGCAAATGTCTTTGCACTAGTGGGACTAGACAAAAGTCCAATAGCCACATTTAGGATGCCACTAGGTACACTGAGTGTTTGCTAGTATAATGGCTTAGTTATAATGAGTTGGAGTGTGAAATGCAGGCAGACGTGCTGCAAATATCTTTGCACTAGTGGGACTAGACAAAAGTCCAATAGCCACGTTTAGGATTCCACTAGGTACACTGAGTGTTTGCTAGTATAATGGCTTAGTTATAATGAGTTGGAGTGTGCAATGCAGGCAGACGTGCTGCAAATGACTTTGCACTAGTGGGACTAGACAAAAGTCCAATAGCCACGTTTAGGATGCCACTAGGTACAGTCAGTGTTTGCTAGTATAATTGGCTTAGTTATAAGGAGTTTGAGTGTGCAATGCAGGCAGACGTGCTGCAAATATCTTTGCACTAGTGGGACTAGACAAAAGTCCAATAGCCACGTTTAGGATGCCACTAGGTACACTCAGTGTTTGCTAGTATAATGGCTTAGTAACAATGAGTTTGAGTGTGCAATGCAGGCAGACGTGCTGCAAATATCTTTGCACTAGTGGGAGTAGACAAAAGTCCAATAGCCACGTTTAGGATGCCACTAGGTACACTGAGTGTTTGCTAGTATAATGGCTTAGTAACAATGAGTTGGAGTGTGCAATGCAGGCAGACGTGCTGCAAATATCTTTGCACTAGTGGGACTAGACAAAAGTCCAATAGCCACGTTTAGGATGCCACTAGGTACACTGAGTGTTTGCTAGTATAATGGCTTAGTTATAATGAGTTGGAGTGTGCAATGCAGGCAGACGTGCTGCAAATGTCTTTTCACTAGTGGGACTAGACAAAAGTCCAATAGCCACGTTTAGGATGCCACTAGGTACACTGAGTGTTTGCTAGTATAATGGCTTAGTTATAATGAGTTTGAGTGTGCAATGCAGGCAGACGTGCTGAAAATATCTTTGCACTAGTGGGACTAGACAAAAGTCCAATAGCCACGTTTAGGATGCCACTAGGTACACTGAGTGTTTGCTAGTATAATGGCTTAGTTATAATGAGTTGGAGTGTGCAATGCAGGCAGACGTGCTGCAAATGTCTTTGCACTAGTGGGACTAGACAAAAGTCCAATAGCCACGTTTAGGATGCCACTAGGTACACTGAGTGTTTGCTAGTATAATGGCTTAGTTATAATGAGTTTGAGTGTGCAATGCAGGCAGAGGTGCTGCAAATATCTTTGCACTAGTGGGACTAGACAAAAGTCCAATAGCCACGTTTAGGATGCCACTAGGTACACTCAGTGTTTGCTAGTATAATGGCTTAGTAACAATGAGTTTGAGTGTGCAATGCAGGCAGACGTGCTGCAAATATCTTTGCACTAGTGGGACTAGACAAAAGTCCAATAGCCACGTTTAGGATGCCACTAGGTACACTCAGTGTTTGCTAGTATAATGGCTTAGTAACAATGAGTTTGAGTGTGCAATGCAGGCAGACGTGCTGCAAATATCTTTGCACTAGTGGGACTAGACAAAAGTCCAATAGCCACGTTTAGGATGCCACTAGGTACACTCAGTGTTTGCTAGTATAATGGCTTAGTTATAAGGAGTTGGAGTGTGCAATGCAGGCAGACGTGCTGCAAATATCTTTGCACTAGTGGGACTAGACAAAAGTCCAATAGCCACGTTTAGGATGCCACTAGGTACATTGAGTGTTTGCTAGTATAATGGCTTAGTTATAATGAGTTGGAGTATGCAGAGGAAAGGAGGGTACAGTGCCAGGGTTGTGGGGCTCTGGGTAGAGGAAAGGAAGCCTGCCTTTCTATTCCCTCCTAATGGGGAAATGCAGCGACGAAATCCCTGACCTTAGCTACACAGACGCTGTCTCTGTTTTCAGGACCTGTCACCTATGGCTCTGACCCTGCCGGTACGAGCCTTTAAAAGGACTTATAGAAAGTGCTATCCCTAAGCTGTCCAGCGCTGTGTATGGAGCGCATACAGCAGTATCGGCGATAGGACAAAGGACGGAGCTGCGCCAGTGATGTCTGACACCAAGGACGCAGAAGGCAGATAATGGCGTGCTGGAGGAAAATGTCCGGTTTTATAAAGCAGGGACATGTGACATGGACATCCTATAACACATGCCGTTGCTTCTCTGGCTAAAAGTCCACTTAGCTGTGTGTGTGTCTGGGATTGGCTGACATGCTGGCCCGCCCCACAAGACGCGTGCGCTTAGGGATGGAAGACAAGGAAAAAAAAAAAATGGCGATCGCCATTATACAAACAGCAGTGATCTGAAGGCGCTGTTCACGCACACTATACACTGAAATTTCATAATAGTGTGAGTCACAGAGTGACTTACACTATTACAGCGGAAAGCCAGCTAGGAATTAGCTGTTTTTTTGCTGCTAGAACCATTATCGAACGTTTCTAGAACTATCGAGCTTTTGCAAAAAGCTCGAATTCTAGTTCGATCTAGAACAGGCCCCAAAATCACTCGAGCCTAGAACTGGAGAACCTCAAACCTAGAACCGTGCTCAACTCTAATGATGATTGCATCTGACATAAAGCAGGTTGGGAGCAGGAGGCATCATCGCCTGCTTCCTAGACCGCAGTTTGTGAAGCATGCAGCACTGTGGAAGTGGCAGTTGTTTTATTCTGGAACTCAGGCTTTATTTCACTAGCTAACACCGAGGATTTAAAAAAAATTCAGTTTCCCCAGGGGGAAAATGGTTCAAATACCATGTAGCACAGTATCAGAAGGTGCTCCCAACAGCTTTTTTTTAAAAAAATTGGTAGGATAAGCAACAGGGCATAACATGCCAAGGCGTTTAATACATTCAGTTCCCCTATGGTGTATGGTTCAGACACTATGTAGCAAAGTATCATAAGGTACCCCCAACAGCTTCTTTAAAATATTGGTAGCATTTGCAACAGAGCATGACATGCCAAGGAGTTTAATACATTCAGTTTCCCCAGGGGATAATAGTTCAGACACCATGTAGCAAAGCATCAGTAGGTACTCCCAACAGGTTTTTTTAAAAAAAAAAAATTGGTAGGATAAGCAACAGGGCATAACATGCCAAGGAGTTTAATACATTCAGATTCCCTGAGGGGATAATGGTTCAGGCACCATAGAGCATAGCATCACAAGGTACTTCCAACAGCTCCCAACAGCTTATTTTAAAAAATTGGTAGGATAAGCAATAGGGCATAACATGCCAAGGAGCTAAAAAAAATTCTGATTTTGCAGGGGGCCATGTGTAACACACCATGGAGCACAGCATCAATAAATAACACAAATAGACTGCCTGACCAATTGTTCTAGACAGTGTAGCCTCGACAGTGCTTGTGCCAGTGCATAATGTACAAAGGCTTGAAAATTATTGCCCTGGGTGATTGGGCCAAACAATTACATCGCAGCAGCATAACAAGTTAGATTAGTAATGCGGTCTCATTAGATGATAGAAGACAAAATAGTCTTGAATGAGAAACAATGGAACTTATTTGAACTTAAGAAATCCAAATATTGGGGCTACACTTATTATTGGGTATTGTTAACAGGCAGCCTGAGATACTCTGGGGCAATCCATCTATGGTTCATTTTGATCATCGTCAAACTGCACTTTCCGTGGATAGTCGTGTGCGACTGTTATTATTGACCCCACTGAGCTGAAAACACGTTCAGACAACACACTCGCAGCAGTGCAAGCTAGCACTTCCAAAGCATATAAGGCGAAGTCTGGCCAAGTGTTGAGCTTAGGCTAAGTTCACATTTCCGTTGATTTGTATCAGTCACATGCGTCGCTTGACGCATGTGACTGATGCGCTGTTCAACGCTGTACAACGGATGACAAAGAACAGAATTCTTTGTCGGATTCCGTTGTGTGCGGGGGGCGGAGTTCGGGGGCAGAGCCGAGCGGGGGGCGGGGCCAGGCGCTGAGGATGTCAGTGGAAGTGCTGCGGTCTGCATGGCTGGGGACAGGTGAGTGTATCTGTGAGTGAGTGAGTGTGTGTATGTGCATGTATGTATGTATGTATGTATGTATGTATGTATGTATGTGTGTGCACATGCAAAGTGCGGGAGGGGGCGGAGCCGAGCGGGGGGCGGGGCCAAGTGCTGAGGATGTCAGTGGAAGTGCTGCGGTCTGCATGGCTGGGGACAGGTGAGTGTATCTGTGAGTGAGTGAGTGTGTGTATGTGCATGTATGTATGTATGTATGTATGTGTGTGCACATGCAAAGTGCGGGAGGGGGCGGAGCCGAGTGGGGGGCGGGGCCAGGCGCTGAGGATATCAGTAGAAGTGCTGCGGTCTGCATGGCTGGGGACAGGTGAGTGTATGTGTGAGTGAGTGTGTGTATGTGCATGTATGTATGTATGTATGTATGTGTGTGTGTGCACATGCAAAGTGTGGGAGGGGGCGGAGCCAAGCAGGGGGCGGGGCCAGACGAGGGTGTCAGTGCTTGTCTGCATGGCTGGGGACAGGTGTGTGTGTGTGTGTGTGTGTGTGTGTGTACATGTGCGGAGTGCGGGAGGGGGCGGGGCCGAGCGGGGAAGTGTCGGCCTCCCTGCACACGTAACCAGCCTAAATATCGGGTAACAGCAAAGCACCCGATGTTTACCTTGGTTACCCGATATTTACCTTGGTTACGGGCCTACACCGCTTAGCGCTGGCTCCTTGCACCGTAACCAGGGTAAATATCGGGTAACCAACCAAAGCTGGTGACGTGTGCAGGGAGCCAGAGAGCATGCGCAGCGAAATCCGACGGATCTCGCTGCTCAAAAAACGTTACATGCTGCGTTCCCCCCGCCCGGCGGTCAGTCGTTCCACGACTGATCAGTCGGGCGGAGGGTGCAACGCAGCATCATCAGTCACAATCCGCTGCTCATACAAGTCTATGGGAGCAGCGGAATCCGCTAAACGGATTCCGCTGTTTACAAGAGCAGCGGATTGTGACTGATAGATTTTAGCGGAAATGTGAACTTAGCCTTAGAAACCCAATAGTTAAAGGAAACAGTAGACTCTGAAAGCACGCTGGTACGGTCACCTATATAGTCCCTCCCAATCTTACTTAACTATTCCCTCCTTGTCATAGTTCCCCCAACCGTTATCTGATTCGCAGTTGACAGTTTGTGGAAAATGGACCAGTTTTGGCACATTAGTCCCCGCCTGTCTTGCTCCTACTATGCGCAGCCCTTTCTCTTGTAATTCTGTTGCGTGAGATGACACGCTACCTCTGACGCCAGCATAATCTGAGTGTAATCGTTTCATCAACTACAACCCTCTTGAATGTTTCCGTAGTACAATCCTTATTTGCTTCCACAAGTAGTGAAGCAAATTTGTCTTTGTAGCGTGGGTCAAGGAAGGTACATAACCAGTATTTGTTGTCTGCAAAAATGTGGACTAGCCGACAGTCATGCGAAAGGCAGTGTGACATGAACTGTGTCATGTGTCCCAGACTACGAACTGGAAACCTTTGTGTGTCACTGCTAAGAATACATTCTGTATCCCTAAACCTCCTCTCCTCCTCAGTGTCTCTCTCCTCCTCCTGCTCCTCCTCAGGCCATCCACGCTGGACAGCCTTGAAGCTTGGGTTTTCAATCCCTTGGTTACCAACTTCAAAGCATTCCTGTTCTTCATCATCCTCATGATGCTGAGCAAAGGTGGCCTGACCTTTTTGGCCGAGGTTGTGCGGATTACTAGCAACCATTGTGAAGTCTGGATCCACAGACAACTCGGGTGCATGAACACTTTGGTCAGTCAGACCATCCAGAGAGCATTTCAATAAACAAATCAGTGGAATGGTAATGCTGATAACAGCATCCTCACTGCTCACAATGTTGGTACAGTATTCAAAATTCTCCAAGACCTGACAAATGTCTGCACACTCACTGGGCAGTACTTATGTCTGGCAGCTGCGTCTGAAGGGCATGTATCAACTGGAATTGGGATACTGCTCTCTGCTGCTCATGGATCCTGGACAACATATGATAGGTTGAATTCCACCTCGTAGGGAGGTCACATAATAGTCTGTGACGAGGCAAGTGTAAGTACTGCTGCAGCACTGCCAGGCCAGCAAAAGAGGGAGATAACTTGCGGAAATGTGCGCTAATACGTCGTACCTTGGTAAGTAGGTCTGGTATCCCAGGGTATTTCTTCAGAAAGTGCTAAACTACTAAATTTATAATGTGGGCCATACAAGGAACATGTACAAGCTTTCCAAGCTTTAAAGCCGCCACGAGATTACGACCATTATTGCACACTACCATCCCTGGACGGAGGTCCAAAGGCTCAAGCCACTCATCTGTCTGCTCAGTTATTGCTTTCAAAAGCTCAGGTGCCGTGTGCGATTTGTCACCGATATAGATGAGCTTCAGTAGAGTGTGTTGCTGCTTAGCCGAGGCATTGCTGCAGAGATCTAATGATGTCGACAGTTGGACACCGGCGGATGTTGAGGAGGATGTACAGGAGCCAGAGGAAGAGTAGGAGGAGGAGGGAGTTGTTGCTGTGTAGGAGGCTACTGAAACTGTGATTAAAGTGGGCAATGCTATTATGGGTGTGGGAACTATATGCGATGTTGCCGGCTCAGACTCTGTACCAGCCGCCACCAGGTTCACCCAGTGTGACGCTAGTGAGATGTAGTGTCCATGTCCACTTCGGCTTGTCCATGTGTCTGTGGTTAAGTGGACCTTCCCTCTTATGGTGTTGGTGATAGCACGTTTGATGTTTACAGACACATTATTATGGAGCTCGGGGATGGCACAACGAAAAAAATAGTGGCAGCTAGGCACAGAGTACCAATGTTCTAACACCGCCAAAAGGTCGCGGAAAGCCTCTGTTCTCACAAGCCAATACGGCAACATCTCAAGGGCTATCAATCGTGCAATGTGTGCAGTTATGGTTTCTGCCCTTGGGTGCGTAACAGGGTATTTTTGCTTCCTTTCAAAGGTCTGTGGTATGGACAACTGAACAGAATGCTGGGACACTGAAGCGGATGTTATCGTTGATGTTTGAGTTTGGCCAACATCAGGTTGGGAGAAAGAGGCATCGGTGCCACCTTCTTGTACACCAGTTTGGAAAGCAGGCAGCCCAGGTGAAGTGGCACAGTTTGAGTCTGGAAATCTTGATTTTCACCTAGAGCTGTCAACCACCTAGTGGTGTGCTTGGCTAGCATATGGTTTCTCATGCTGGAAATGCCCAAACTGGAAGTATTTCTGCTTTTGGTAAGCTTGGTCTGACAGATTTGACAAATGGCAACCGTTTGGTCCGAAGGACTCTTGGAAAAAAACTCCCACACAATCGCACCACGCACCCTTGGACTCTGAGATGGCTGAGGTGGTGCACGGAACCTTGGACTCTAAGATGCCACAGGTGGTGGTGTCTTGTGCACAGTTGATTGACTGCTGGCAGTGGTCGAATCCCTATTTCTTACAGCCTTTTTGCGGACTATGGGCACATGCTCTTCTGCACTGCTGCTCTCGCAATTCATGCCACCAGTCCATGTTGGATCAGTCACCTTATGATTGACCTGGTCATCTTCAAATTCCTGAAGGTCAACATCTTCCGGAATGGAGGTTTCAGGCTGACCTGACGGCAACTGTGTCTCATCATTAGAGATGAGCGAGCCTCTATAGGCTCGAGTTCGGTTCGTCGAACGGAGGCCACGTTCGAGTTCGGTTCGGCGAGCCGTTCGACGAACCTCTCGAACCCTACAGAAAACAATGGGAGGCAATCACAAACACATAAAAACACATAGAAAACACCCTCAAAGGTGTCCAAAAGGTGACAAACAACTCCCAAGACACCACAGACACATGGGAAAGTGACAAGGACATATACTCATGCGAAAACAAAACAGCTAGACGAGGAAAAAGAGGAGGAGACACAGATCTATGAGTATATGCAAGGGAACATCGATTCCATTACTGTGCAACTTGAGCCTTGCTCATCTTAGGCTTCCAATCTGGATAAATTGCCTGAGCTCAACACGTACCCCTTTCATGATCTTGTCGTGTCCCGCAGCCAGCGTTCTCTTGGAACGTGTCTTCAGTGCTGCTGGGGGTGTGCTGACAGATAAGCGCACGCATCTGTCCACTGACAATGTGGACAGACTAACGTTCATCAAGATGAACAAGTCATGGATCACAGAGAAAAACCCCCTGAAACCTCCCCGCACACACCGCACCGCGGGACCCCTCGCCCCTTTACCTTACCCACCATAATTCATCCAATAAGAACCACCATGCATCAGAAGATTAATAATGAAACACCCCAGCAAACCTTCAATAACTGCGCCGTCTCACCCGTCTCACATGTGCCGCAATCATCAGCACCCTCAGGGTATGTGCGCACGTTGCTTTTTACCTGCTTTTTACCTGCTTTTTTGCTGCTTTTTCTTCTGCACTGTTTAATGCCAAAATGGATGTGTTCTTCTATTCAAGCAAAGTCTATGGGAATTTGGGTTTCTTGTTCACACTATGTTGTTCAAAATGCTGCCTTTTTGTGGCAGAACTTTGGTCAAAAACTCAGCTTTTCAAAGAAGCAACATGTCAATTGTTTTTTGCCATTTGGGTTTTGCACTGCAAAGCTGAGTTTTTGACCAAAGTTCTGCCACAAAAAGGCAGCATTTTGAACAACATAGTGTGAACAAGAAACCCAAATTCCCATAGACTTTGCTTGAATAGAAGAACACATCCATTTTGGCATTAAACAGCGCAGAAGAAAAAGCAGCAAAAAAGCAGGTAAAAAGCAGGTAAAAAGCAACGTGCGCACATACCCTTAACCAAGTCTCACAAGACCTAAACTGCGGCAAACGCCAAACCTCGCCATCTCCAACCTGAAACTGTAACCACCGGACCTGACGCCACCTGCACCCTCATGGCCCCGCTGCCATGAGACCACCCCGTCCGTAACTCTGCCCCTGGCCTCCAGAACATGAACCCACACCCCCCAGGGACCACGGCACCAACCGACCTATGAACTAACCACATGCTCCAAACCCCCCCAGCTGCTACCCATATCTCCAGACACTACTCCACTATAGCGACTGCCCCCCCACCACTTCAAAAAGGCTGAAACTTAAATTGATTACTGCACCAGGCTGCCTCCAGAGGACGCCCTCAGATCAGCCGTCACCGTCCTTTTCGCCAGTCGTCCGTCGCTGATCCCGGGACAGTCCCTCAAGCTGCAGCCATCGAATGCCCGCCGGGTTCGCCCCCTGACGCCAGGAGCACCGTGTCCACATGCCCTGTTTGGGCCGATTGTCGCCTCCACAATGCTGGGCACTCCCCTCCTGGGGGAAGCCGCTACTGATGAGAGCTGCACCCTTGTCCCAATGCCTGCTCCAGGATAGACAGCAGGCCTCATGTCTCCTCCTCGTCGCCACCTGCTACGCCCAGTCCTCCGGTCCCGATAATCCAGCCACACAGGTGAGGTGACCCTGCAGGCGCCTCCTGTCTCCTCCTCGCCGCCGCCTGCTGCGCCCAGTCCTCCAGTCCTGATAATCCAGCCACACAGGTGGGGTGACCCTGCAGGCAGCCGTCCTCCGGCCCCCCCGCGGAGGGAGGGGGGGGGTGTTGTCAAACCACCGCCGCTGGGCGCGCTCCTGGCCGGGAGCGGCCGCATCGCTCCAAAATCCAGCCCGAGGCCTCACACCGGAAGTAGGCCCCCGGGCTGGACACGCCCCCTTTTCGGCCGTCGCGGCCCTGCAGGAGATTCCTCCCGACAGCCAGAGCGGGCGCAGCAAGCTACCGCCGCCCGCCCAGCTGCGGAGGGTCCTCACAGGAGTGGGGGCTCTCACATTGTCCTCCTCACCCCCAACTTCCCCAAAAGACCCCGGCGAGTCCTGAAACTGCCAGCACTACAGCAAAGAGGCGGGTGGGGGGAGGGGAAGGTGCCGAGGAGACACCCAGGCAGCCTGGGTGTAGGACTGCACTGCCTGGGCGCCCTGCACCGCCATGCTGACCAGATCCGAGGATTCCTCAGGACATCATGATGGAGGTTCCCCAGCCCGTCCAAGCTGCAGATCTGCGATGTCCGGATCCATCAGGCTGGATGTCATGATGGAGGTTCCCCAGCCCGTCCAAGCTGTCATCCAGGAAGTGGAAGAAGAGGTAATTGACTCCCACCTCCTATTATATACACCATGAAGCTCCCTCCTTTCCTACCACCACACTCCACCCCCTAACCAATCACCTTCTTTTCCTCATTCCTAAACGAACCATCACTATTTAACCCCATCAACTCCCTACCCTCTGGGCTGTCATGTCGCCCCTACACCCTATGGGTACAATGGCTTTCTTAGTATTTCCTCTGAGGCTCTGTGGAAGTGTCCTATTGTATTGTGGAAGATTTCCAAGGCATGCAGGGTAATGGCCACCATCTTAGCACTGTATTCACCACTGGAAAGTTGTGTACTTGTGTGTTCTTGCATTCCTCTTGTTAAAACTCCATTATCATTGTAAAAGCATATCTGGTAAGAGATTACTGCTGAATGTGATGTCCTAATGTTCAGAATTGTTAATGAATTGTACAGCAGCCATTGCATAAGGAGATTGTGTCTGTTAGGAATTTATGTGTTCACATGAATGTGCAGTCTCCATTTTGTGGCGCACTTCCCGTTATGTAAATGTAATAGCTGTGTGCATGATGTGCTCAGTACTTCTCGTTGTTTGTATTTTTACAGTTTTACCATACGCTGTTGTGCACCAAGCACTGTTGACCAATAAATAAGATTACACTACAGAGAAACAGTCTGCTTTTTATGGAAGACAGAAGAAGGTTTATGCTGTATGTCAGATTGCACACTGTGAGAACGTGTATGAAGACAGAACGCTATATAGTATATGTTATTTGGTAATTGTACGGATATTTTGTTGATGCATTACTAAAAAGAAATGTAAATACTAATAGATTTGAACAATTTAATTATTTTTATGGTGGCAGCAAATGTATCATTAACCCCTTCACGACCGGCCGATTTTTCGCTTTCTGTTTGTTTTTTTTCGCCATTCTTCTTCCGAGAGACGTAACTTTTTTATTTTTCAGTCAATATGGTCATGTGAGGGCTCATTTTTTGTGGAACAAGCCATACTTTTAAATGAAACTATAAATTTTACCATACAGTCTACTGGAATACGGCAAAAAAAATTCCAAATGCAGAAAAATTGCAAAAAAAAATGCGATAGCACTATTGTTTTTGAGATATTTTATTCACTGTGTTCACTATATAGTAAAACTGATGTGTGGGTGTGAGTTCGTAGACACTAAACATGTATAGGTTTACTTTTATCTAAGGGGTTAAAAAAAATCAGAAGTTTGTTCGGAAAAAGTGGCGCACGTTTTACGCCATATTCCGTGACCCAGAGTGTTCTCATTTTTCCGGATCTATGGCTCAGTGATGGCTTATTTTTTGCATCTCAGGCTGCCATTTTTAACAGTACCACTTTTGCGTAGATGCTACATTTTGATAGCCTGTTATTGCATTTAGCGCAAAATTTGTGGTGACCAAAAAACAGAATTTTGGCGTTTGGATTTTTTTTGCCACTACGCCGTTTACCAATCAAATTAATTGATTTTATATTTTGATAGATTGGGCATTTTGACAGCGCCATTTAAGGGGTTAAACGGCACAGGCAAATAACGATTCTGCTAGTGCCTGGCAGGCAAACATCTTAACTGTAAAAATCAGCTGAGATGTGCGCTGATCTCCCGCTGCTGCCGGCGGCAGACCGCGAGCAGTAACACTTTGACCACTAATACGTAATATTACTGCCCGCGGTGGTTAAGGGGTTAATTACTGTGAGACACTTTGGTTGGACTATTTTTTAGTACTGTTTACTCTGGAATTCTTTGGTTTGTTGGCTACTGCTGAATCCAGTGATTGTAGGCATTGCTGTGCTCTGCGAGTGTCAGGCCCTGCAATGCTCAGCGAGCATCAGACACTGTTACTTCGGTTGCCACTAGTATTCTAAGAGCTTCTTCAAGGTATTAGAGCATTGCTTTATTCACATCAATCGTACAATGCTGTAACACTGCTATTTAGTTGGCCGATAGATGGATCCCCACAGATGTGATAATGACCTGCCCTAAGGATAAGACAGGAAACTGGAAAATTTAGAAAATGCAGTCGATGTTGTGCACTGGACTAGTCCAAAATGAAATGTTATCTAAAGGCTGCTTTACACGAGTCGATCTATTGTGCGATGCATCGTTGGGGTCACGGATTTTGTGACGCACTTCCGTCATTCGTAACGACATCTCTTCATGTGACAGCTCCTTGCGAGTCCAACCGATGCCTAATCGTTTGAAATTCGGCCATCGTGTACACATCGTTTAATTCCATAAAATCGGTCAGTTTAGTCTTAATGAACGACACATTGCAAAGTGTGACACCGTGTAATCGGCCATCCTCGTAGTTGTTTGTGACGTCAGTAAACGTTCAGGGCGTATTTGTGGTTTTAAATAATCACGCCTAATCTAATCGGATTGGTTGTAGCAGATGCGTTGTGATAGGTTATTACTGTTATAAAAGACGGCGCAGAAGCGAAACTATATATATGGTATGTAACCAATCAACCACATTAGCAGAACTGGATTGAGCAGGTCAGAAGAATTCAGGGCGTGCAACAATCCAGACAACGTCACGGAGGGCTGTATAGTTTGCCTAATTACGCCCATGCAAAAGACAGATTGACAAAAGGAAAACATGTGTGAAGCCTTTTGGACGTCCGCCATGGCCAATCAATATATCGATGAGCGCTTTGTGGTCGTTTGACAACACTCAACGTGTGACACATGGACAAATACCTATCAGCGATACAAAAAAAAAAAAAAAAAGACTTTGCCAAATAAATCGCACGATGGATTGACTCGTGTAAAGCAGGCTTTACTTATACATCTCTATCAATCTGTCTAATTTTGCAATTTCATATTTAATTCCCTATCTCTCCCTCACCTCTCTAAATGCTTTATTATTTCCTCTTTGTTGTCACTTTGTTTGAAAATCCCACTGCAAACGAGTCATCATCAGGGGGCAGAGGCTATGGTCACTGCCGCAATCTCTGCCCCCTCCCTGAAATGAATTGTCATCAGTGACATTCATTTCAGGAGCTGGGCTTGTCCCTGCTCTATTGAGTATATTCCGGCTGTCAATTACAACGGATGCTCAGTAGAATTTTGGAACTGTGCAGAATTCTTCTTAGTGCAGAATGGCAGCATACTCCCTCGCCGGCTGTGATTAGAATTGACAAGCTGGCAACAGACCACACCGACAGTGCGCATGGTAAGTAAAGAACGAGCAAGCAGAGACCAGCACCGCCCCCGCAAGTGATGTCACTTCTGACCAGAGCCGGTGATGGAATGCACTTTCATTGTGCATTGAGAAAAATAGTGCACATAAACAAGATTTTTTAGGAGTAAAGTAAAATTTTGTTTCAGATCACCTCTTTAATGAATCAGAACAAATAGGTATAGGCCGCTTATCTGGTGTTCAAAAATGGAAGAGTGGCCGGAGCTCGCCAGTCATGCCTTGGAAGTTTTGGCCTGCCTGACAGCCAGTGTTCTCTCAGAACATATCTTCAGTACTGCTGGTGGTGTATTGATGGATAAGCGCAGCCGGCTGTCCCCTAAAAGCGAAGATCACTTAACGTTCATAAAGATGAACAAGTCGTGGATGTCCTGTTACTTTGTCACTCCAGTCCCAGACTGTGCAGATTAGGCGATAATGTAGTGCCAGTCTTCTCTGAGCAAGAGGCCTATGCCTGTCTGTCATCTTGCTTGCACTGGTGACAAAACAACTGCGACTTCAGGCCTAGTTCCGGTGCCGGTACCATGCAGTCAAGTTGCTTTAGTGGCCTATCGGTATTGTGTGCCAATTGGGGCCACTTTTCATGTTGCCTCACCTTCATTTTTGGAAATGAGGAGACCCCAAGAATGGTCTCCAAGTTTGCTTTGGTCTATCTTGAGCCTACGCCGATCTGTCATCTTGTTTGCTCTGGTGACAAAACAAATGCTGTTTAAGGACTTGTTCCAGTGCTGGTCCCATGCAGCCATTTTGATTTGTTGGCCTATCTTTATTATGTGCAAATTATAGCCACTTTTCTAGTTGCCTCACCTTAATTTTTGGAAATGTGGAGACCCAAGTAGGGTCTCCAAGTTTGCTTTGGTCTGTAGTGCCAATCTTCTGAGGGCAAGAGGCCTACACCTGGCACTCAGCTGTGATGCCCTGGCCTATCAGATCGTCACACGGTATTGTGTAATCTGCCCTCCTGTACAATATCCACCTCCTCCTTGGTAACGGGTCTCTGACCTTTGGTGTTTCAAAGAGCAAGCTAATCAAAATCCTAGGAACACTCTGCACAACACCCACCAGACACACCAGTGGACGGCCTGAGTGGAATAGGGTCGCCCACTTGGTTAAGGGGAGGTCAGGAGTGTCAGGAGCAGAACAGTGCAGTGTTGGAGGTGAAAGTGAGAGGAGGTCAGGAGCTGGGCTCCTTGGAACTACTTGGTGGCAGATGTTTGTCTGGGCCTGGTAGGAGCTGGACCCCAATCGCAGGGGATCGTGACAAGGGGCATGGACTGTTGAGGAGGACAGCTGGCGGTCTTGTACCATTGCCGGGCCAGGGCCAGGGCACGACGGGGTACGTGGACCCTAGGTCAGGAAGTAGCTTCAGGCGTCCTAACAACTTACCCGATGAGGACGGAGCCTTCAAGATCCGTTCTCCACCCACTCCAAAATCGGGGTACTAGCGCAACGAGGGGGATAGGACTTTCCCACTACACGGTCCAGAAAATAGCAAGCTCACCCAGTTAGCCATACTGTTAAGCGTAACCCGATTAGTTTTATACTAGAGGGACCAACCAGAAGACTAGGTGCCAAGGCAAAGGTCACAGACTAACAGGCAACACCAACGGGCATGGGATCCAGGCCTGCTCCCTCCCAGCGGCAGTGGTGTCAAGAACCTTGGTTTACCACAGTTGTCAGTGTCAGCGTTATTGGACTGAGTGAGTACACAAGTACTTACCGTTCCAACGGCACCTCCCCGTCACCCTACTGCAGCGGTTGTACTCCACCTTACCACACACCTTACCACACACCACGGGAGGCGTCACGAACTTCAAACATACCACTATATGTAAATATTCCCCCTTTATTCCGAGTGGCCGTGCGACCCCGCCCCCCGCATCTGGAGATCCCTCGAGCCACTGCCGATCCGGATCTGAGCAGCCCGGCTGCTGACGCAGGGGCGACACACAACCATGTCTTGATTTTTAAAATTTAAAATTAAAATACCAGGCACAGCCTGTGGGTTGCATGGACCGTAACCCCCTGGTCCTATGGGGAGGGGGAAATTGATGCTACTGTACTGCTATTTTTGAAGGCAGAGACTACAAGATGTGTCTCCAAATATTGTGTAGAGGTTACTGCCTGTGTTCTTGGAAAGAAAGGCCTATGCCTGTGGCTGATGGATGTCTTCATCTAAAAAAACAAAACAAACACAAAACTGGCCACAGCCTGTGTGTTGCATAGAGCATAACTCCCTGGTGTTTTAAGGCCCTATGGAGAGGGGGCAATTGATGCTACTGTACTGCTATCTGTCTGCCTGATTTAGAATGTCAAGACTCCAAAATGGATGTGAAATTTATGTCTTGTGGGTAGTATAAGGTTTCTGTGACCAAGAGGCCTAGACTGGTAACTGTAGCATCTCTTCCTTTTTCTATTTCTAGTGTCAGACCACCGGTCTGTGCGTTGCGTGTGTAGCACCCCAGGGGGTCGGGGGGAAATACTTGTCGTGGGGCTGTGAGGATCAGGGGGATGTCACGGGTGGCCCTGCCCGGTTTCGTGACCCCGAGGTGTACACAGAGGGAGATGGGTAGATAAGGGTGATGGTGGATGTTGATTTTGTTACGCCACCTTCGGTATGTGGCTTGGGAATTAACTGACGCTGCTGTTGCTGTTCTCTGGGGCGGATGGTAGTAGCAGCTAAGGTGTTTCTGCTCCCCACAGGTGGAGCGGGCCCCGGGGAGAATGATGAGAGGAGTAGTAATGGCAGGCGCCAAAGCGTGGGGTGGCGGCGCCGGGAATGACAGGTGGACACAGTCTCTGCAATTTCCAGGTGTTTTACTCACAGTTCTGCCGCTCACCTAGGAAGTACTGGTCATCCGCTGTGATGGGCCCTGTCAAACCCGAAATCTTTAGAGGTCAGAGCCTGTACAGTGGTCGGTGTGCCCTTCCTCCTTGCACTTGGTGTTGGATCGCCATAGCCTGAAGCTCTTGGGGACCCCTGCTTCTTCAATCGTGTGTCTACTCCCTGCCCATATGCAGATGTCGCGGGTCTGATGAGGGGCCGGTTTTGGAACACGACCCCGGATCCTATATTGCACTGTGCTCCGGGAACTGTGGGGGCTGAAGGGACCTGCAATCCCCCAAGCCTGCAGATTTTGGTGGACAACCTGAAGTATAATCCACCCTAGGATTCTGCACCAGTGAAACACGACTGATCTCTTCCTCTCTTGCTGGAGAACTCTAACTGTTGTGGTCACGCCTAACTCCCCCTGGTGGTTGCTCCTCTCGTCCCAGGTCCCGCCACTAGTGGATTGGGGATCTAAGTGTATGGTATCCTAAAGACCCAACCACGTTGCCGACTTCTTTTTTCCTAGCCCGGTCCACATTAAAGGAAGAGCAACCTGTTTGTGTGTATGAGTTATGTAAGTGGAACCGGCATCAACCTTCTCTGGACCCAGGTTGAGCACTGCATCTTAAGTCAGGTGCTGTACCCTGTAGCAACTGAAGCCTCAGGGGCGCCACACATGGACCATCTTTCCCTTCTCTTTTAACGCCCTATGGGGATGGGGCAATTGATCCTACTTTACCGCTGTCTCCCTGGAAGGATTTTTAATGTCCAGACTCCAAAATGGGTGTGAAAGTTATGTCTTGTCTGTAGTGCCAGGCTTCTGTAACCAAGAGGCCTAGACCACTCACTGTAGCATGTCTTCCTTTTTCTAATTCTAATGCCGACCCACAGGCCTGTGTGTTGTATGAACCGTACCTCGCTGTTCTTCTAAAGCCCTATGGGGATGTGACCAAGAGGCCTACACCGGTCACTGTAGCATATCTTCCTTTTCCAAATTCTAATGCCAGTCTACAGCCTGTGTGTTGCATGGACTGTACCTCCCTGCTCTTCTAAAGCCCTATGGGGAGTGGGACAATTGATGCTACTATACCGCTTTGTCCCTGGAGGGATTTTTGATGTCGAGACTAGGGATGGGCGAACACCCTGATGTTCGGTGTTCGGGATACTCGCCAGAACGTTTTGTAAAGTTCGCGTTTGGGTTCTGATATAATGCGAACTTGTGTCCGAACACCAACTTTACAATTATGTGATGGGGCGGGGGGAGTCTCTTAAAATAAAGAATATAGTTAATAATAAACATTGTCATTATACTTACTGGTCCCGCGAAGTGTCCTGCAGACTCTGTCTCCCGCCACTTCTCCTTCCGATCATCACTGTGCCCTCCCGATAACCAGCACTGATGATAGGACCTTCCGTAATGTCATAGCATGTGACCAGTCACGTGTGTATTATCTCATTGGCTACAGACTGGTCACATGGCTATGATGTCATGCTAGGTCATGTCAGTGCATCTCTCTTGTACGCGGTGCTCGTCCGAGCATCTCGTACTCAGTATACTCGGCGAGTGCCGTGTACTGGCGAGATGCTTGGCTCCTCATCCCTGCATGTCGGCGCTCTTTACAGAGTCAGCCACATACAGGGACTGGCTGCCACAGCCGGTGAATTGTGGCGCCGGGAAACAAGTGATCGGAGATCACCGCTGCTATAGTAACCCGCCTTTCAGGTTACTATTGCAATGGTGGCAGCGGTGACACCACCGCTTACCAACCCGCAGCCTCTGCTCACTCACTGAGTGATTAGACTGCACGGGGAGCAGAAGCGTTCTTCATCCCATGCAGTGCTGTTTGATGTAGCAGAGCTGCATGGGTTGAAGGAGAAAGAAAACAGAAGACTAGGATCATGGAGGGGTGAGAGGGAGTAATAAACTTGGAGTCTCTAAGTGTGTCTGTATATTTATTTATAGTAAAGTATTTTTTCTGTGTGGTGTCTTATTTTTAACCCTTTATTGGAAATTCTTAACGTCAAACTTGCCTGACATTAAGAAGCTCTGGCTTAATGCTAGCTAGTAAAACAAAGCTAGTATTAACCTCTTATTACCCAGCATGCCACCCATCACCAGGGCCACTGAAAGAGTTGGATAGAGCGCCAGTAGACTGCGCTTCTATGAAAGCGCCATTTTCTGGGGCGGGAGCGGACTGCAACTCGCAGCGGGGGGGTCCAGAAAGCTTGGGCCAACCTGCGCTGCGGATTCCAATCCCCAGCTGCCTAGTTGTACCTGGCTGGACACAAAAAATGGGGCGAAGCCCATGTCATTTTTTTTTTAATTATTTCATTAAATTCATGAAATAATTAAAAAAAGGGCTTCCCTATATTTTTAGTTCCCAGCCGGGTACAAATAGGCAGCTGGGGGTTGGGGCAGCCCGTACCTACCTGCTGTACCTGGCTAGGATGCAAAAATATGGCGAAGCCCACATCATTTGTTAGTTTTTTGGCAAAAAACGTAAAAAAAAATGCTTCCCTGGATTTTCCATTGCCAGTGAAGGTAACACCAAGCAGTTGGGGTTAGCAGCCAGTATCTGCTTGGATTACTCTTAGCTAGCTATACAAAAAATATAGCGGGAGCCCACGCATTTTTTTTTAATTACTTATTTAAAAAACTAAAAAAAAAAATGGGTTTCCCTGTATTTTGGTTGTCTGACATCACAGTACTGTAAAAATAAATAAATCATTAAAAAAATGATGTAGCGCTTCGCGGTATTTTAAATTCTCAGTGCAGATAAAGCAGACGGCTACGAGCTGCCACCCCCATCTGCCTGGTGTTACCTTGGCTGGCAATCAAAATACAGGGAAGCCCATTATTTTTTTTTTTTTTAAAAATATAATTTAAAAAAAAAAATGCGTGGGATCGTGCCGTATTTTGATCGCCAGTCAGGTAAAGCCAGGCAGCTGGGGGCTGGGATTCTCCACAGCCCACAGTTGCCCCTGGAAATGGTGCATTGTTTCTTAGCGCCATTTCTAGGTGCTTTACCTGGGTCGTCCAGCGGCCGTAATGGCGGTGGCTCGCTGGGTAATAAAGGGGTTAATATCAGCTTTGTATTCTCAGATGGTATAAAGCATGAAATTCATGGTGTCATGCCAAATTAGACATGGCGACCATGAATTTCTAGGAAACAGTAAAAAAACCACAACACAGAGAATTTTTTTTATTAGAAATAAAACAAAAAACATTTAGAGATTCCATCTTTATTATAAAAAAATCATTAGTCCGATGTAATCCACAGAGACAGCAAAGTCAGCTTCATCACTGTGCACAGACACAGTCTATACACAGTGAGAAGCAAAGCGCAAAGTCAACTCTGCTTCATCTTGTGCACAGACAGTCTATACACAGTGAAAAGAACAGAGAGCTATGTCAGGTCTGCTGCATCGTTCTAGTCAGAGCAATGAAGCAGACGCTGACAGTGTCGGGATGATTGCCCTTGCGTCTCGCAGTGCATCACCCCACTCTCCCGACAGCAGCGTCTCAGCTGAGTAAATACATGCAGCTGACCCGCTGCCATCGGGAGATTGTGCACCGTGATGGGATGACACTCGCATCACGGCGTGCCAGGACCTGTGATGACGTCATAATCACGTGACCAGTCTGTAGCCAATGAGGTAAAACAACATTCACACATGATTGGTCACATGGGTATGACGGCAGGTCCTTTAGCAGAGGTGCTTACTGGGGTGAACAGCAATGATCGGATGGACACGGAAGGAGAAGCACTGGGAGGCAGAGTCTGCAGGAGGTCACGGGACCTGTAAGTATGATCAGAATGTTTTTTTTAATAACATGCTTATTTTAACAGCTCCTGGACCCGAACGGTTACACAAACTGTAACACGAACGTCCCAGAAAGCTCGTGTTCGGGGTCATGTGCACGAACACCATGTGTTTGGTACGGACCCCAAACTTTACAGTTCGGGTTCGCCCATCCCTAGTCGAGACTACTACATAGTTGCATCTTGTCTGTACTGGCGGGAGTATGGGAGTACCAGCTTTAAACCTGTCTCTCAACCACCTCTATATTTCTTCTGTCAATAGCCTAGAAAGCCAAATGCTATGGCAAAGCAGAGGTGCTGGACGGTAAAACATATTTTTGCTGTTTTGGAAGGTTTTTGACTGCCTAAGGTGTTTTCTGTGCCTTACATTTAGCCTCCCATTGAAACCAATGGGGTTTGAAAAGGTTCAATAAAGGTTTGAAGTTTGGTTTCATAAAGGTTCGCAAATGCACCCGTTGTTCGGTTTGATTCGGTGAACCGAACCGCGGGGATTTCGCTCATCTCTACTTATGTCAATAACAATTATCATATATAAAATATTAACATACATGTACCTGATAAAGAAGAGCCGAAAAATGTATACATATAAAGCAGCAAATATACAATAAATAAATGAGAAACCCTTACAGTTCTGGAAGCCATAACTGTCTCACCTCCTCAGTAGTGTGCTCTACAATGACTACTTACCTGATGCTCCACTTTCTTCTTTTTCACCTTTTTTACCTGGAGGCCCCTGTGGTCCTTTTGGCCCAATAGCGCCAGGTAATCCAGGTGGTCCTGAAAAAAATTGTATTAGGCTTAGAATTAAAATTCACATGTACTAAGAGACCTGTTTATTCATTTACAGTAACACCTAGGGCATGTGCGCACGTTGCATTTTTTCATGCGTTTCCGGAGTGTTTTGAGCTGCAGCGTTTTAATGCAAAATTGCATGCGTTCTGATTTCCAGGCAAAGTCTATGGAAAATAGGGTTTTCTTGTGCGCACGATGCTTTTAAAAATGCTGCGTTTTTGTTGTCAAAAATTTGTCAAAATCTCTGCGTTTGAAGAAGCAACATGTCAATTGTTTTTGCCATTTTGGCAGCGTTTTGGTAACATTGAAGTCAATGAGAATTATCAAAACGCATCCTAAAAGAAAATTCTAGCGTTTTACATGCTTTTTTGATGCTTAACGCATTTTTTTTGACAAAATCAAAGCATGCGTTTTTGACATTATAGTGATGGAAAGCAGTTTCTAATTGCCCTCACATCCATTCCGACTTTAAAAAAATGAGTGAAACAATACTTTGTTTATTTTGAACATAATTATTCAATTGCTTTAATAATTTTCAGTAAATTATCATTATAGTGTACGATTTAGGCTGCGACCGCACTTTGCGTTTCCACCTGCGTTTTGGGTGCTTTTTAGGTGCGTTTTGAGAAGCACCTTTTTCATGCCAAAAGGCATGTGTTTTGATTTCACAGCAAATTCTATGGAAAATTGGGATTTCTAGACCGCACTTTGCATTTACCGTATTTTTCGCTTTATAAGACGCACTTTTCCTCCCCAAATTTTGGGAGGAAAATGGGGGGTGCGTCTTATAAAGCGGTAGCGGGGGGGTCCTGTCTGAGGCGATCGGGCGGGTGCCTGTGGCTGCATGCAAGCGCCCGGGTACCTGTAGTTGCATGCAGCGGCAGCCGGGTACCCGTGGCTGTGTACGGGCGGCAGCGGGTGCTGTGTGGGGTCGGCAGCCAGGTACCTGTGCTTGCATGCGGTGGCAGACGGGTACCCATGGCTGTGTGCGGGCGGCAGCCGGGTGCTGTGTGCGAGCGGCAGTCGGGTGCCCGTGCAGGTACTCGGCTGCCGCCCTCACACAGTCACCCATCTGCCGCCCGCACACAGCCATGGGTACCTGGCTGCCACCGCACGCAAGCACAGGTACCCGGCGGCTTGTACGCAGAGTGGGCGGGCAGCCTGCTGGCTGCCACTCTGTGCATGCGGGGCGGGCGGCTGTGCAGCTTACCAGTTGTCCGCGGTCCCACTTTCAAATGATGGCGCCGGTGGAGCTCTTGGATGGGAGCTCCATCTGCGCACGCGCTGCTCCGGGAGTCAGCGCGTGCGCAGATGGAGCCCTTGGATGAGAGCTCCATCTGCGCATGCGTCGCTCCGGGCGCCATTACTTGAATCGGGACCGCGGACACACTCCACCACTGAGCCGTCGCCGCCGCTCCCACTACTGAGCCGCTGCCACCACTGAACCGGGACCGCGGACACACGCCACCACTGAGCAGTCCCTGCCGCTGCCACCACTGAGCAGTTGCCGCCGCTCCCACCACTGAGCCGCCGCCGCTGCCACCACTGAACCGGGACCGCGGACACACGCCACCACTGAGCAGTCCCTGCCGCTGCCACCACTGAGCAGTCCCTGCCGCTGCCACCACTGAGCAGTTGCCGCCGCCGCTGCCACCACTGAACCGGGACCGCGGACACACGCCACCACTGAGCAGTCCCTGCCGCTGCCACCACTGAGCAGTTACCGCCGCTCCCACCACTGAGCCGTCGCCGCCACTCCCACCACTGAGCCGTCGCCGCCGCTGCCACCACTGAACCGGGACCGCGGACACACTCCACCACTGAGCAGTCCCTGCCACCACTGAGCAGTCGCCGCCGCTGCCACCACTGAACCGGGACCGCGGACACTCACTGCACCGGCCTGCTGCACGGCTCACACGCCACGGCTGCTGCCGCCACCACGGACCCCACGGATCCTGCCACCGCGGACGCCACCGCGCCTGCAACCACGGCACCTGCAACCACGGACCCCGCTGCCACTGACCTGCCGCGCCTGCCAGCACAACCTGTGCCTCCTGTGACCCCGCTTCACCACCACTGCTGCCCCCCTCCGGTAAGAGAACACCGGAGTATAAGACGGACCCCATTTTTCTTTTTTTTACCTTTTTTATGTCTAAGTTTGGGGTGCGTCTTATATTCCGGTGTGTCTTATAACGCGAAAAATACGGTAATTTGCATATTTGCAAAAACCTTGCGTTCAAAGAAGCAGCATGTCAATTGTTTTTGCCATTTTGGGTGCGTTTTGCTAACATTGAAGTCAATGAGAAATGGCAAAAACCAAGTTTCCTACAAATTCCTGCGTTTTACCTGCTTTTTCTGTGCAGAAAACATGCGTTTTGAACTTACAAAACGCATGCTTTTTGCATATTAAATTAATGATTTCATATGTCCCTTTACACACACATAATCCGACAATTAAATTAAAGAAAATGTTAAATTTAGTGCTATTTTTCTAATAAATACTATATTACCGCTATAATTCCATTATATATTTCTATTTTCTTTTTAATTTCTGCACTTATGTGCCTTTTTTTTTATCTTTTTTCAATATATTTGAATGTTTAACCTTTATTTAACAGTGTCTTGATTTACAAAACGCATTTGTCAAAACGCAGGTGGAAAAGCAGTTAAAAAGTGCTGAAAACGCATCAAAAACGCGGTAAATACGCATGCGTTTTCAGCACTAAATTTCTGAAAAAGACAACTTTGGTCAAATCAGTTAAGCACAAAACGTGCGTTTAGAACTGCAAGTAGGAGAACGCAAAGTTCGGTCGCAGCTTTAAAGAGTATTATTATTTATTTATTTATTTATTTTCCTACTGTTTTAATGTGCTAACTTTATTTAGTTGTGTATTTGTGTTGAAAACGCATTGCAATTTAAGCACTGAAACTGCATGTAAAACGCGGCAAAAATGCTATAAAAATGCTTGCATATTTCCTGCGTTTATGTGGTCAAAACTAAATCTGACAATGACAAATTCTGCCAGAGGATGCGTTCACTTCTGCAAGTTACTAAACGCAACATGCGCACGTGGCCTTAGAAGTACATGATTAATGACAAACTCCCTGCAATACAAACTGACAAAGTAGATTAATTTGAAAACATTCTGTCTCTCTGGGCTGAATACTGATTTTGGCATGCCACACCTACCTGTACATAACCCAATATAGATTATGATTCTTCTTAATCAGTCACATCCAGAGTGTATGTTTCCGCTCCCTCTTGGCCCTCCCTATTCTTTTACCTGCACTTTTCCTAGTTAAACCTCCTATATTTTTCTTCCCAAGACAGAGTCAATATCCTTGTTAGGACGGCATTCCTTATTATCAGAGGTTCTCTTTATTATGACAGTCCTCCTATGTCTTATTTTGATCATGCTTAGACCCCAGTTAGGCTATGTGCGCACAGTGCGTTTTTCTCGGCGTTTTTGCGCGTTTTTCGGGTGCGTTTTTGGCCTCAAAACTGCAGGATTTTGCTTCCCCAGCAAAGTCTATGAGTTTTCATTTTTGCTGTCCGCACACATCTGTTTTTTTTACCTGCGTTTTTGAGTTAAAAAAAAAAAATGGACATGTCAGTTCTTTCCTGCGTTTTTCTGCGTTTTCCCCCCATGCAATGCATTGGAAAAACGCAGCAAAATGCAGAGATCAAAAACGCACCAAATCGCGGCAAAAACGCATGCGTTTTTTTATGCGTTTTTTCGACGCAGGTGCGTTTTTGTGCGTTTTTAGCAGCCAAAAACGCAGCGTCAAAAAGACGCAGTGTGCGAACCTAGCCTTAACATTCACTTTTCAATTCTCCAAGTACCCTAAGGCTATGTGCGCACAGTGCGTTTTTCGCGGCGTTTTTGCGCGTTTTTCGGGTGCGTTTTTGGCCTCAAAACTGCAGGACTTTGCTTCCCCAGCAAAGTCTATGAGTTTTCATTTTTGCTGTCCGCACACATCTGTTTTTTTTTACCTGCGTTTTTGAGTTAAAAAAAATGGACATGTCAGTTCTTTCCTGCGTTTTTCTGCGTTTTCCCCCCATGCAATGCATTTGAAAAATGCAGCAAAACGCAGAGATCAAAAACGCACCAAATCGCGGCAAAAACGCATGCGTTTTTTGATGCGTTTTTTCGACTCAGGTGCGTTTTTGTGCGTTTTTTTAGCGGACAAAAACGCAGCGTCAAAAAGACGCAGTGTGCGCACATAGCCTTACAGTCCAGTTTTGGATAGTGCACTCATACTTCCAACACTCAAACCTATACCTTTATATGCTGTTACATCTTCCCATGGTATTACTCGCATTTGGTCACCTTGTTTGATTTTCACTATCTGCTGACTGGCTCCTGTATTTAGAAATATAATGATATAAATTCACCTGCGTCTCCTTTCTCCCCTTTAGGTCCAGTCATCCCGTCTACTCCTGGTAGACCATCCTTTCCTGGAGCTCCACAGGTAATTATAGAACAACTGCTCTCTGAGTCTTGACAAATTTGTGTAGCAGATGACAAACTGAACAGAAAGAAGCAAAGAGCCAAGATCGACTGCATTCTCCAAACACTGTGCATCTGTAGAGGAATAGAGTTTATTAGAGACAATGATTAGGTAGATTGTGCACATAAATGATGTGTCTAGAGAGTGATAATAAAGTTTGCAAAGAAATGTGTTTGAAAACACTCTAGTTGTGTCCTATTTTTTCATCCCTATAAGATATGAAGGGATTTCCTTTGATTTTTTTTCCCGACAACATTGCTTCTTCGATGCCTTTTGCAGATCGCTACAATAATATAGATAATATACTTCATTATTAGGGATGAGCGAATGTATTCGCCACTATTCGGTATCCGACGGATAACAGGCAATTCGCACCATTTGGTATCTGATGGATAAAACCACTCCAATGCTTTCATTTTCATTTCTGACTTCCTGGCTCCTGTTTTCCAGCCAATGAACACATCTGATGTTGCTTGCCCTCACAGTAACGCTGCAGCCATCTTTGTTGTGGTGTTGCTGTGATTGGCTTGGCCGCACAGCGTCATAGGGGCTATATAAGCCAGCGGACATTTTGTGAACACGCAGTGATAAGGAGCTGGTGGTGTACATAGACTGCATTGTGTGCAGGAGAGCGTTCTTAGATCTAACTAATAAATAGTCCTTGTAAGGGCTGAACACAGTGTCCAGTAGCTGCTAGCAGCTCCATAAATCACATTTTTGACAAACAGAAAGCAGGTCTTTTGGTCTCTCTCTCTGTCTGTCAGTCTCTCCCACCCCCCCTCTCATACTCACCGATCACTAACCGATTACTGGCACTGTCACACTGCTCCGGTGGCTTCTCCAGCTTTTGAAAATGCCGTCCGCTCATTATTCCATCTTATATTCCCTGCTTCCCCTGCCCACTGCCGCCTATGATTGGTTGCATTCAGACGTGACCCCATGCTGAGTGATAGCTGTCTCATTGCAACCAATCACAGCCGCTGGTGGGTGAGTCTATGTAGTGCAGTAAAATAAATAAATAAATAATAAAAAAAAACCCCGGGGTGTAGTCTCCTCCAATTTTGATACCAGCCAAAGTAGAGCCACATGGCTGAAGGCTGGTATTCTCAGGATAGGGAGCCCCACATTATGGGGAGCCCCCAGCCTAAAAATGTCAGCCAGCAGCCACCCAAAATTGCCGCATCCCGGCTCATCCCGAATTGCCCTGTTGCGGTGGCAATCATTGTAATAAGGAGTTAATGGCAGCCCATAGCTGCCACTAAGTCATAGGTTAATCATGGCAGACGTCTATGAGGCACCCCCAATGATTAACTTGTAAGAGAAAGTAAATAAACACATGCACCGGAAAAAATCCCCACATACCAATCCAGGTCCGGCGTAATCCACCTGAGGTCCCACGACGCATCCATCTCTGCTACATGAAGCTGACAGAGCGACCATAGAACACCGCCGCTCCCGTGAGCTCCACGCAGCAAGTGAAGTGAGTCACACTATCAGCAGTGACATCACTCTGGTTACCTGGGTAACCTGAGTGACGGCACCGCTGATCGTGCGGCTCACTTCAGTCACTCAGGGGATTTGCGGTCACCGGTGAGTCCTTCACCTGTGATCGCAAATCAGGCAGTTCACACACACAGAGCCACGTGATGACAATGAAGTCGGGTGAAGTTCATCCAAGTTCATTCTAATTGCGCGGCTCTGTCTCGCAGCCAGCCATGCTCTATGGGGATTTAGCGGAGCCGAGTGAGACCGCACTGTCAAAAATGCATTCAAAATGTATCCAAAACACAGCGTTTTGGATGTTTTTAAAATGCACAAGCAGTGTAAAGTATGAGGAAGGAAATGTGCATGAGCAGAGCTGCAGTGTAAGGTATGAGAAAGGAAATGCGAATGAGCAGAGCTGGAGTGTAAAGCATGGGAAAGGAATTGTGAATGAGCAGAGCTGCAGTGTAAATCATGGGAAAGGAAACGTGAATGAGCAGAGCTGCAGTGTAAAACATGGGAAAGGAAACGTGAATGAGCAGAGCTGCAGTGTAATGGGAAAGGAAATGTGAATGAGCAGAGCTGCAGTGTAAATCATGGGAAATGAAACGTGAATGAACAGAGCTGCAGTGTAAAGCATGGGAAAGGAAACATGAATGAGCAGAGCTGCAGTGTAAAGCATGAGAAAGGGGAGAGAGGAGAGGAGAGGAGAAGAGAGGAGAGGAGAGAGTAAAGAGAGAGAGAGAGACTAGGCATGATTCCAGCACATCCGTTCTCAAAGCAGGAAGCTGAGCTCACTGACGCTCTTTGCTCATGTGGCCAGCGTTTATTGTGAAAGAGGAGGGATCGCGGGGGATCAACTCTGTGTCAGGTACAGAGACACCGGGGAACACCGGGGAACACCAGGGGGTATGGAGGGTGACTTAGCTGGACCCGGGGAGGAGTTTTCTGTCGCATGTGTAAGGGTAGAAGAAGAGGGTGAATGCGGGCAGCGCTGTGGTGTGCGTGCTGCCATCCTAAATGATTGGGAGGGGGTGGGGGGGGCAGAAATGCAGTCACGCACCTTCTACAGGCTGTGCCCATACTATTTCTGCCTTATCCCATCCATTTCAGCTTTTTCCTCAGCCACCACAGCTTACCGTTAGGTCCAACGTGAAATTATTCGGGTTTCCCATAGACTTACATTGGGCGTCGAATATTTGCAAATATGCGAATAGCGGCGATCTATTCGTTGGATATTCATCGAAGCAGATATTTTGGTATTCGATCATCCCTATTCATTATATTTAAACTAGCTATTGAACCAGTTCTACAGCCAGGTGTCGATGGACTTTGTGGGTGGGGTCTTTTTTTTCTATTCCTCCCTTGGCTACTTTCCTCTCTTTTATTTAATTTTTGCGCTGCAACCACTGCCATTTAGCCCTATGGCTCGCGCATGCGCAGTGCTATGTTGATGTTATAATTTAATTCTTCATTAAAATGGGTACAGAATCAACGCGTGCGCATATGGCGATCACCAGCATCATTTAGTGAAGACACTGTGTTTGCGAATGAAAATAATGGTGACTGGTGATATTCACAGACACAGAGTCTTAAATAAAAAAGCGTTGAAATGGGTAGAATAGGCACACGCTGCATCTGGTGACATTTTATTCAACAGCTCAACTACAACGTGAATATATCACTGGGCACACGCTAGCCCAGCTTCGGATACAATACGCTCAGCATATTGTAGTGAATGAAAAAAAAATAAAGAAATAATAATAAAAAAAATAAAAAATTATTTGTGTATATATATGTATATATATATATATATATATATATATATATATATCTATATCATTTTATATATATATATATATATATATATATATATATATATATATATATATACCTCCGTCACATACAATAGGCCTGACAGGCACATCTCTTTCACTTTCATTTCTCCTTCCTCACCGGATTGTGAGGAAATCCCCTCCCTCCAGGTAGTCTCCTGTCTCTAGCAGCTCTGTGAAACCTCATACCACAGTTGGATTGCAGAGCTTCAGGAGGACAGATATCACTGCGCTAATCTCTCAGGCTCATTGTATGTGAACACGTCACACTCAATAAGGTTGGTATTTTATGTTTTTATTCATCACAACTGTTTATTTAGCTTGTTTTATGAATGTATAGCACAAAGTGTGAGGATATTTCATAGAAATAAGGCAGATTAAAAAAGAAAGTGTGCTGCTCAGGCATATACAGTAGTTCCCTAACATATTCCTTCTCTTGCTTCAGATTATCTGCTGAAATGGAGAGGAAAATGTACAATTTATCAAAAAACCTTGATGTTGAGGAAGTAACAAACATGCTGTTGATGATGCAGACCCCACACTGAATGAGGATTTAGGAGAGGAAAGTGAGATTGATTCTCATGATGAGGTGGAAGTATGTGAAGTGGATTTGAAACAGAGCAAGATGGTGACAGTGATGAGGATGAAGATGTAGAATCTTATTATATGGGAAAAGATAAAAAAAAAACAATGGAACAAGAAGCCACTCCAGGAAAAACGTAGGGAACCTGAAAACATTATTACTCACCTTCCTGCAGTTATAGGAACTGCAAGTAATGCAAAAACTGCAGTTGAATGCTGGAATAGTTTATTCACAGATGACATTCTGGACTCTATTGTCACATATACCAACCAATATATAGACATTATAAAGGACAAGTTCATCTGCAACAGAACCACCAAGGCCACAGATGAAATAGAACTGCGTGCTTTTTTTGGATTATTATACCTTGCAGGAGCTTATAGGGCAAATAGACAAAGTTTGGAGGAACTTTGGAGTAAAGATGGTGATGGAGTTGAAAAATTTGGCCTTGTTATGTCCATAAACAGATTCAAGCTTCTAATTCGTTGCCTTCGGTTTGACGACAGAACTACCCGAACCGAACGTAAAACACATGACCGACTTGCTCCAATTTGTGATATATTCCAAAAATTTGTTGAAAACTGTAAAAAAAGCTATTGCCCTGGGGAGAATCTCACTATTGACGAAATGCTCCCTGGTTTTCGTGGTAGATGTGCCTTTCATCAATATATTCCATCAAAGCCTAACAAATATGGAATAAAAATGTATGCCCTTGTTGATGCCAGTAAGAGCTACACTTACAACCTGGAAGTTTATGCAGGAAAACAACCAGAAGGTCTTACTGTGTCAGCAACAAACCCAGTGATGTTGTAAAAAGACTGTCTGAGCCCTTATTTGGATCGGGTCGCAATATAACAGCTGACAATTGGTTTTCAAATTGTGATCTGATTGATTATCTGAAAATGCAGAAGCTTTCATATGTCGGAACTGTAAGAAAAAATCAAAAAGAATTGCCTACACAGTTTGTAAGTGTGAAAGGGAGACAACAGTACAGCAGTATGTTTACATTCCATAATGGAAAGGTTTTGGCTTCCTATGTACCACAAGCAAAAAAAATTGTACTTCTTCTATCAACACTTCATGATGATGCCATCGATCCTGGGACTGAGGCATAAAAAAACCCAGAGATAATTACATTTTATAATGCAACCAAAGGGGGTGTTGATACAGCTGATCAGATGTGCTCAACTTTCAACGTCAGCAGAAACACCAAACGCTGGCCAATGGTCATATTTTTTGCTATGTTGAATTTGGGTGGTATAACTTCACAAGTCATTTACCTTGAAAACAAGCTTGAACCACTCCATAGACGATTGTATCTGAAAAAATTGGCCCATGAACTAGTGCTTGGAGAGCTACGCAGGAGAAGTATGAAAACAATCGGTATCCCCTCTCGCCTTCAATTTCAGCTCAAACGATTCCGCCCAGAAGATGATAGTGAAAATTCACCACCTGCACCACCTCCCAAAAGAAGGAGATGCACCACCTGCACCACCTCCCAAAAGAAGGAGATGCACCACCTGCACCACGGAAAGCGGAATCAGAAGGCTTTCTAATTATGAATGTCACAAATGTCATAATGCAATCTGCCTGACACATGCAAAAATGATGTGCAATTCTTGCTCTTTGCTCTGCAAGTGTAATTTTTCTGGGGAAACTTCAGGATCTAATTCTGATTGAATATGTGTTTAATAGTACTTAAGGTACCTTAAAATTAAGTTTGTTTCCATAAATTTTCTTTGTAGAGTTTTTTGACAGAGTCGAACTGGGGACTATTTGGCGGGAGTTTTGAAATGTTTGTATTTCAGAGTTATTAGTTTTATGTTAAATAAATGGTTTTTTTTGCAGCTGAATATGTGTAGTCTCTTTTATTACATCCCTATGAAGGTCACTGATCCCTTTTAGAGCACTGAAATTGCAAATAAATTGATATCATAGGTATTTTTGTAGCCTGCGCCTGATAGTCACATTGTATGTGAACTCGTTAGAACCGATATTGTATGCGACGGAGGGCTATATAATATATATATATATATATATATATATATATATGTATATGTATATATATATATATATATACAAAGGAGAAAGAAAGTCACACTCCAGATGATCACCATATCACTCCGTCTTTATTGCAGGGGAAACATGAAGGTACAAGCGGTGGGGAGGGTGAGACAAGCCATACAACGTTGGGGCATTGTATATCTGTCTATCTGTCTATCTATCTATATATATATATATATATATATATATATATATATATATATATATATATGTGTGTGTATTGGCAGATAAAAGAGTGCAGTAGCGTGCGGTAGTTGGTGCAGGTGACATCAGGGAATTAGCTGGATATACAGTATGTGTATGTATGAGTGCATATGAGTGTATGTGTATTATTGTTTGTGCATGAGTGTGGGAAATTGACAGATAACAGTGAGCAGCAGCAGGCACCCTTGTGGTCGGAGCACTGATGTCAGTGAATTATATGCATGTGTGTGTGTGTGGGTATGATTGAGTGTATTGGCAGATAACAGTGAGCAGCACCGCGCACGCATGTAGTTGACGCAGTGATGTCAGTGAAGTGGCCACATATATGTGTGTGTATGTAGGAGTATATATATGTGTATGTGTATATTGGCAGATAACAGGGAGCTGCAGTGCGCACAATTGTGGTCGGCATATTGATTTCAGTGAATTGGTCTCGTGTGTGTGTGTGTGTGTGTGTGTTTGTGTGTCTGTATGGGTGTTTGTGTATGAGTGTGTGTGTATTGGCAGTTAACAGAGAGCAGCATCATGCACCCTTGTGGTCGGCGCAGTGACATCACCGAATTGGCTGCATATATGAGTGTGTGTGTATAAATGTATATGTGTGTATGAGTGTGTGTGAGAGTGTATGTATGCGTCTGTGTATAGGGGCTCTTTTCCATCTGCGATTTTCATGGGCGAGTTTAATCCCATAAAAAATCGGACTGCACTCGCACCAGTGTTAATCAATAAGACAGTTTCCTCTGTCTTGTTTTTTTCTCCACACTAATTGTGCTCTCGGTGCAATCGCAACATGCTGCGTTTTGCACCGAGTCTCGGCTCCCGTGTGTGTAAAATCGCACTGCACTCGCATGTTATGAAACTGCAGTGCGGTGCACGCAGAGACAGACAACGGAGGAGAAGGGGAGAAAGTGCTCCCTCCATCTTCTCCACTCCACAGGTGTCTTATTCCCTGCGCTCATTTTATATCGGATAAAACCCTATGTGCGCTTCCTTTCCACAGTTTCTCTGCTACATTGGCAGATAACAGAGAGCAGCAGAGTACACCTTTGTGGTCACAGCGCAGATGATGTCAGTGAATTGGCCACAAATACGTGTGTGTGTGTGTGTGTCGGCAGATAACAGAGAGCAGCAGTGTGCACCCTTTTGGTCGGTGCAGTGATGTCTGTGAATTGGCCGCACGTGTGTGTGTGTGTGTATGTGTGTGTAAGTGTATTGGCAGATAACAGAGAGCAGCAGCACACACCCTTGGGGTCAACTCAGTGATGTCAGTGAATTGGCCAGATATATAGTGTGTGTATGTATTGCCAGATAACAAAGAGCAACAACGTGCACCCTTGTGGTCAGTGCAGTGATGTCAGTGAATTGGCCGCGTGTGTGTGTGTGTGTGTGTGTGTGTGTGTGTGTGTGTATTGGCAGGTAACACAGAGAGCAGCAGCGTGCACCCTTGTGGTCAGCTCAGGTGACGTCAGTGAATCAGCCACATATATGAGTGTTTGTGTATTTGTGTGTATTGGCAAATAATAGTGAACAACAGTGCACACACTTGTGGCCGGTGCACTGACATCAGTGAATTGGCTGCAAATATGAGTGTGTGGGTGTGTGTGTGTGTGCATATATGAATGAGTGTGTATTGTCAGATAACAGAGAGCAGCACACATCCTTGTGGTCAGTGCAGTGACGTCAGTGAGTTGGCAGCATATATGTGTGTCTGTGTATGTGTGACGCCCTGGCCTATCAGGTCGTCACATGGTATTGTGCAATCTTCCCTTCTGTGCAATATCCACCTCCTTGGTTACGGGTCCCTAACCAATGGTGTTGACAAAACCAGCTAATCAAAATCCTAGGAACACTCTGCACCACACCCACCAGACACACCAGTGGACGGCCTTAGTGGAATAGGGTCGCCCATTTGGGGTGTTGGTAAGGGGAGGTCAGGAGTGTCAGGAGTGAGCGAGTGGAGTGTTGGAAGTGAAGGAGAGAGGAGGTCAGGAGCTGGGCTCCTTGGAAGTACTAGGTAGCAGACGTTGGTCTGGGCCTGGTAGGAGCTGGACCCCCAGTCGCAGGGGATCATGACAAGGGTCACAACATTGTCGTGGAGGACAGCCGGCGGCCTTGTACCATCACCGGGATGGGACCAGGGCACGACGGGGTACGTGGACCCTAGGTCAGGGAGTAGCTTCAAGCAACCTGACAATTCATCCGACGAGAACAGAGCCTTCAAGATCCGCTCCCCACCCGCTCCAAAATCAGGGTACTAGCGCAACGAGGGGGATAGGACTTTCCACACATACGGTCCAGGAAATCCTATGCGTTCACCCTAAGAGCAAGGTCCCTCAGTTAGCCACACTGGGAAGCGGGACCCAATTAGTTTCATGCTATAGGGACCAACTAGAAGAGAGCAAGGTGTTTAAAGAAAGGTCACAGATCAACAGGCAACACCAGCAGAAATGGGACCCAAACGTGCTCCCCCTCAGCGGCAGCATTGTCCAGAACTTTGGTTTACTAAGTTGTCGGTGTTAGCATTATTGGACTGAGTGAGTACGCAAGTAACCCTTACCTCCCCAATGGCACATCCCTGTCCCCATCACTGAGTCTCGGGGCATACCCCCTACCCATGGAGGGGATAATCATCAGGCTGCCCACTCTGTCGCCACCGGGTACTCCCAGCTGCAGCGGTGGTACTCCACCTTAGCACACACCATGTGTGGCATCACAAACTCTCAATACACTGTCCCCTGTAAATACCCCCCTTCATTCGAGTGGCCGCACGACCCCCGAGTCCGGACGCTCCTCGAGCCACCGCGGATCCGTATCCAAGCAGCCCGGCTACTGACAGACACGGGGGCGGCACACCTAGAAAACCTTGGCGTCATGAACAGGATATGAGCAGGACCCACTTACCTGGGTGACGTGCGCCTTGACGACCGAAATCCGCGAGTCAAGATCCCATTCCCGCCAATTCCGCCATCTTCCGCCATCTTTTTGCGCCAAAACCGCCAAACGCTTCCCAGCGAAAGCACGCGAAGCAGAAGATCCGCCCTTCATCCTGCATGTGAGGCCAGAACCGGAAGTTCCCAGAGGGCCACAGCCTCGAGAGGAGTGCTGAGAGAAAACCGAGGGGGTGTACTGGAATGTAACTACAGCAAAAGAGATGCAGGAATGCCAGGACTCTGCCATATCGTTCCTGGACAGCGTAGAGGCAAGATGGTGGAGCAGAGCTGCTCACCGGAAAGCGCTGTTCCCGGGACCGCGAACTGGATCGAGGAGGAGACAGAGCAGCTGTGCAGAAGGATGCAAACGCAGTTCCTGTTCATCTTGGATCACTGGAGGTAGGAGATGAGGAGCCTGGCGATGGCGGTGCGAGCACGTGAGATAGAGATCCCAGGCGAAGAGAGGGTAAGCGGTTACCCAGTCCCTGTTGATTACCCCAATCCGGCCAATGCAGCTGTGGGATCCAGACCGCCTCCACTCCCGGTGAGCACACCACCGCCACCAACCTCGTCCTCGGCGGACGCCGAGCTGCCCACTTCTACCTGGCAGCGGAACCTTCAGTGCTTTTGTGTGAAGCCCCAGCTGCGGAAACCCCGGTTCTGTCCCTCAACCCGGTCACGTCAGCAGTCACCCCGACACCGGCCAAACCAGACCCGGCCGCATCACCGGTCCCGTCCTCAGAGGTGGAGCACCAGGACCCTGCAACCCCAGCTGCGGAGCAGTCGGCCCTTCTGTTACCCAAGGCGGAAGTTGAGCCTGGAGAGCTGCCGATTCCACCGCCATGCGGCATCCCAACGGCTGTTGAGGCCGCAAGAGTGCACCTGAAGCCAGAGCAAGCTAGAGAGCCAAGGCCAGACGCCGACGCCCCCTACTGGGAATGACACCATCAGCAATTACAAGTGAAGATAACGACACGAAACCGGCGACGGTGGGAGCTTTCCACCCGCAACCAAGAGGAGAAGGAGCAAGTGAGGAGTGCTTGTGACGCCCTTGCCTATCGGGTCATCACAAGGGTGCCGTGCAATCTGCCCTTCTGCATGGTACCCGTTCCTCCTTAGTTACGGGTCCTGTCCCTTTGGTGTTTCTAAGAACATGTATACATAAATCCTGAGGAACACTCTGCACCACACCCACCAGACACCCATTGGGCAGCCTGAGAGGAATAGGGTCACCCAGATGGGGGGATGGTAGAAGGAGGGCCAGAAGTGTCAGTGAGTAGTCAGTTTTGGTGCAGCAGTGAAAGGTCACGCTGCAGAGCTGGGCTCCTGTACCCATCCCAGATGCCAGACGTTGGCCGGGCCTGGAAGGAGCTGGAACCCCGGTCGCAAGAGACAGGACTGGGGCAGAAGTGAATCGCCTTTTAAGCTTTTAAGCTCCTGGAAAGCCACAATCGCCTCTGGGGTCCAATGCTCAGCAGCATAAGCTCCCTTCTTGGTCAAATCTTTCAGAGGTTTGACAATGGCAGAAAAATTGGCTATAAATTTACGGTAAAAATTAGCAAACCCCAAAAACTGCTGCAGGGATTTTAGAGAAGTCGATTGCACCCAGTCGTAAATAGCCTGAACCTTAACCAGGTACATTTCGATAGCGGAGGGAGACAAGATGAATAACTCTGCCTCAGAAAATAGATAAAGAATAGCAAGCCCCCCCCCACATTCAAAGACTGCGGTGATATAGGAAAACACAATACACAGATAGATGATAGGATTAGCAAAAGGTGAGGTCCTACTGACTAAATAGGACAGGACAGGAAGGGGACTGATGGTGGCCAGAGAAAAACCCTGCAAAAATCCAACAATGGTCCGTAAGCACCACAACTTGATGTCTAGCCCCCTCCATCCAATGTCTCCACTCTTCAAATGCCCACTTCATAGCCAATAATTCCCGGTTCCCCACATCATAATTCCGTTCAAAAGAAGCAAACTTCCGAGAGAAAAAGGCACAAGGCTTAAGATAACCCTAAGTAGCGTCTCGATGAGACAGAACAGCTCCTGCTCCGATCTCTGAGGCATCAATCCCGTCGCTCAGAAAATGACTGTGATTTGATCTGTGATAGATTCTCCAAGATGGTCCATTTGGTTCCCCTATCTAAGTTGCCGTCTTCATCAGAGATGGTGCCTTTGTTTTTTCAACATGTTGTTCGTTTGCATGGTATTCCTGAAAACATTGTTTCTGACAGAGGGGTGCAGTTTGTATCCAGGTTTTGGAGGATTTTTTGTGAGAGAGTTATTCATCTTTCCTTCCTTTAGGATAGCTAGTTCTCCGCTTGGGTTCGCGGTGCACAGAATGTTAGATCACCCCTCGGCTACTTCTAGTTGTGATGGTTAGTAAGGGGATGGCGACCAGATTAGTTGCCAATGATCTTGTCACCTTTTACCAATGATTTATGGTTGTCTTCCATGGTTCCAGATCATAACACGTATGCATGCATACATACATACATATGCTAGCCAGGTACAGCAGGCAGCTACGGGACCCAAAAATATAGAGAAGCCCTTTTTTTTTTTAATTATTTCATGAATTTCATGAAATAATTAACAAAAAAAAATGAAGTGGGCATCGCCCAATTTTTGTGTCCAGCCAGGTACAACTAGGCAGCTGGGGATTGAAATCCGCAGCTCAGGGTGCCCAAGCTTTCTGGGCACCCCTGCTGCGAATTGCAGTCCGCAGCCGCCCCAGAAAATTGCGCTTTCATAGAAGCGCCATCTTCTGGCGCTGGTTCCAACTCTTCCAGCTGCCCTGGTGACGGGTGGCTCACTGGGTAATAATGGGGTTAGGGCTAGCTGTATATTATCAAATGGCTCTAAGCCCGAAATTCATAGTGTCAAGCCAATATTAGACATGGCCACCATGAATTTCTAGTACAGATAAAAAAAAAACAACACAGAAAAATATTTTTATTAGAAATAAAACACAGCACAATTAGTGACTCCATCTTTATTGAAATAAAGAACCCCCCTCATCAGTAATCCTGGGTTAAGGGTCCCGCGCCGTCCAATCCGGATTCAATATCATCTGATCGGTTTGCTGGAAGGCAAAGTGATCAGATGATGTGTCAGATTCAAGGGCCTGAATCACATGACGCAACAGCTGATTGTATAAACAGCTTTTCTACAATCAGCTGATGCATCAGTGCAAAAAAACCAAAATAAACTACACACTTCAGTGCAGACTCCTGTCCGACAGCATCAGCTGATAGTTTAGCCGCCCGGTCGGTAAAAACCGGCCTCACTGCTCGACTTATAGTGTCAGCTGATTCCGTCAGGTGACCGCATCAGCTGATCATCGCCAGGTCTGAGAGAGAGAGAGAAGAAAGAGAGGAGACAGAGAGAAGAGAGAGAAAAGAGAGAGAGAAGAGAGAGAGAGAAAGAGAGAAAAAGAGAGAGGAGTGAGAGAAAAAGAGAGAGAGAAAAGATAGAGAGAGAAGAGAGAGAGGAAAGAGAAGAGAGAAGAGAGAGGAGAGAGATAGAGAGAGAAGAGAGAGAAGAGAGAGAGAGTAAGAGAGAGGAGAGAGAGGGAGACAGAGAGAAAAAGAGATAGAGAGAAGAGAGAGAGAGAGAAGAGAGAGAGGAAAGAGAGGAGAGAGCAATGCAGTCTCATTCCGTGAACTGCTCCGATTTTAGAGGTGTGTCCCGCGGATCACAGCTGATGTCCGGCTCCTGCCCTCAGTGCATAATTAAATTAAATTATAATTATAAATAAATAATAATTATATTATAATATAGTGTGTTTTCTCTGCCTTCTCTGAAACACTTTCTTTCCTCTCCTTGTCCATAGTAGGTTTTCTCTGCCCTCCCTGAAACACTTTGTCCCCTCTCCTTGTCTATAGTATGTTTTCTCTGCCCTCCCAGAAACACTTTCTTACCTCTCCTTGTGTTGTGTATAGTATATTTTCTCTGCTCGCCCTGAAACACTTTCTTCCCTCTCCTTGTATGTAGTATGCTTTCTCAGCCCTCCCTGAAATACTTTCTTCCTTCTCCTTGTCTGTAGTATATTTTCTCTGCCCTCCCTGAAACACTTTCTTCCCTCTCCTTGTCCATAGAATGTTTTCTCTGCCCTCCCTGAAACACTTTGTCCCCTCTCCTTGTCTATAGTATGTTTTCTCTGCCCTCCCTGAAACACTTTCTTACCTCTCCTTGTGTATAGTATATTTTCTCTGCTCGCCCTGAAACACTTTCTTCCCTCTCCTTGTATGTAGTATGCTTTCTCAGCCCTCCCTGAAACACTTTTTTCCCTCTCCTTGTCCATAGTATGTTTTCTCTGCCCTCCCTGAAACACATTCTTCCCTCTCCTTGTCTATAGTATGCTTTCTCAGCCCTCCCTGAAACACTTTCTTCCCTCTCCTTGGGAGACAGAGAGAAAAAGAGAGAGAAAGAGAGAGAAAAAGAGAGTGACAGAAAGAGAGAGAGAGAGAGAGAGAAAGAGAAAGAGAGAAGAGAGAGAGGAGAGTGCAATGCAGTCTCATTCCGTGAACTCCGATTTTGGAGGTGTGTCCCGTGGCTCACAGCTGATATCCGGCTCCTCCCCTCAGTGCATAATTAAATAAATTATAATTATAAATATATAATTATAATTTAAAATTAAAAAAAAAAATTCTTGACCGGGACTAGAACTGCTGAAGTTATGCTACTTAGGCGAGCGCTCTATTCACTAGTCTACTGACTCTAATGATAAAGACAGGCAGATTTGGTAATCTTGACTTCTGCATTGCTGAAGTCTCTGCTGACAGCGCGATTCACTTAATTGCTACGTGGAGCTGATAAAGCACGATCGTGTTCTACGGTGCTGCTGCAGCTTCATGTAGTCGAGCTGACAATGTCGTGTGGATTACATCGGACCTGGAGGTGTATTTGGGGATTAATAAAGAGGTAAATGAGGGTGTTTTTTGTCTTTTATTCCAAATAAAGGATTTTTCGCTGCGTGTTTATTTACTTTCACTTTCAGTTTAATCATAGAAGGTGTTTCGGGGAGACGCCTGGCATGAACAACCCCGTTATTACCCCGATTGCCACCGCACCAGGGCAATTCTGGATGAGCTGGGTGGAGTCCTGGGACTGTCGCATCTAATGGATGCGGCGATTCCGCGCGGCTGCTGGGTGATATTGTTAGGGTGGTGGGCTCCCTATAAAGTGGTGCTCTTCATCCTGACAATACCAGCCTCCAGTCGTGTGGCATTATCCTGGCTGGTATCAAATATGGGGGGAACCTCATTTTTTTTTTTTATTATTATTATTATTTATTTATTTATTTTACTGCACGATATAGACCCGCCCGCTGCGGCTGTGATTGGTTGCAGTGAGACAGCTGTCACTCAGCTAGGGGACGTGTCTGACTGCAACCAATCATGGGCGCCGGTGGGCGGGGAAAGCACGGAATACCTGATTAGAAAATGGTGGCCGCTTCATTAGTCAAAGAGGAAAAGACACCGCAGATCTGTGACAGACGTGCAGCGAGGCGCCCGTGATCGGTGAGTAGGAAAGAGAGAGGGATTGTGCTGGGGATGCAGGATGCATGCAGATAGGAACGTGTGCACATAGCCATACTGTGAAAAGCCACGTTTTTGGTGCACGAACCGTTCTTGAACGTAACTCGAACTGTCAAGCTTTTAGCAAAAATCTTGAATTCAATCTCGAGCACCCCCCAAAATCACTCGAACATGTAATTCGCGAACCTCGAACATTGCTCAACTCTAACCAGCAGTGTGCACCCTTGTAGTTGGTGCAGTGATATCAATGAATTGGTAGCATATATGAGTGTATGTGTGTTTAAGTGTATGTCTATGTGTATGAGTGTGTGTGTATTTGCAGATAACAGAGAGCAGCAGCTCGCACCTTTGTTGTTGACTTAATGATGTCAGTGAATTGGCCGCAAATACGCATGTGTATATTGGCAGATAACAGAGCGCAACAACGTGCACCCTTGTGGTCAGTGCAGTGGCGTCAGTAAATTGGCCTCGTGTGTGTGTGTGCGTGTATTGGCACATAATAATGAGCAGCAGCACACATCCTTGTACTTGACACAGTGATGTCAGTGAAGTGACCACATATATTTATGTGTATATGTGTATTGGTAGATAACTGAGCAGTAGCATGCACCCTTGTGGTCAGCATAGTGATGTCAGTGAACTGCCCGCATATATGTGTGTGTGTGTATGTGCCGCCCCCGTGCCAGCAGCCGGGCTGCTCGGATCCGGATACGCGGTGGCTCAAGGGGTCTCCAGACTCGGCGGTCATGCGGCCACTTGATTTAAAGGGGGTGAACTATGTACAGGGGGAATTGGAAGTTTGTGACGCCACCCACGGTGAGTGGTAATGTGGAATACCACTGCTGCTGTTGGGGAGGGGGGAGCCCGGTGGCGATGGTGTAGCAGCAAGATGTTTTAACTCCTCCGTGGGTAGGGGGTTTGTGCCCCGGGGCCCGTTAGGTGTCGGTGACAAGATGCCATTGGTAAGAGGCAAAGAGGTTTTTCAGCGTACTCACTCAGTCCAGGAATAATAACACCGACAGCTTGTAAACCAGAATTCTGAGCACCACTGCAGCATGGAAGGAGCACACCTGGATCTGTGTCTTTGGTGTTGCTGTTAGCCTGTGGCCTTTTCCGTGGCACCTTCTCACTATTGGACCCTCAACTTTGGAACTATTCAGGTCACGCTCACCCGTATGGCTAACGGAGTGAGCTTGCTCATAGGGTTCACGCATAGGATTTCTTTGGACTGTAATTTGGGAAAGTCCTATCCCATTAGTGCGCTAGTACCCCGATTTTGGAGCGGGTTGGGGATGAATCTTGAAGTCTTCACCCCCGTCGGGTAAATTACCAGGACGCGTGAAGCTACTTCCCGGCCTAGGGTCCGTGTACCCCGTCGTGCCCTGGCCCCTGCCCGGTGATGGCTCAAGGCCGCCGGCTGCCCTCCTCGGCAGTCCGTGCCCCTTGACGCGATCCCCTGCGACCGGGGTTCCAGCTCCTAACAGACCCAGACTAACATCTGCAACCTAGTAAATTCCAGGAGCCCTGCTCCAGACCAATGACCTCTCTTTCCTAGAGAGTCACTTTCCACCTCCTACTCCTTTCACTCCTGTTTCACTTCTCTGTCACTTTCTCACTTCTCCCTACCAACCCCCATATGGGCGGCCCTATGCCCTTCAGGCCCCCCAATGGTGTGTCTGGTGGGTACAGTGCAAAGTGTTCCTAGGATTTTGACTGGCTAAGCTGTTAGCAACACCAAAGAACCAGGATCCGTAACCAAGGAGGAGTGGATACTGTGCAGAAGGGCAGATTGTACAATACCCTGTGACAACCTGATAGGCCAGGGCTTCACATTCCCCCTTGGTTAAACGTAGCTCGTACCCGAGCTACAGGACACCAGAGGTTTATTTTTGTTTTTAACTGCAAAAAAGTATATAACAGATTAACACACTTTTATTAACAGTCTCCATCCCTCACAGGGGAGGCACTTTACTTAAACTTTACTAAAATTGTCAAGAGTTCGTCGCCCAATGGTGGGACGCTACCAGTTTTTCTGGTAATGGAGGTTCAACCTGCTCCATTGCAGCCCCTTCCTGCGACAGTCCAGTCCCAACATCCCGGATCCCATTAACCCACCACCCAAATAACCTGACCCCCTGGAAACCTATCCGCGGGTCCGTGACCAGGTTTAGGTCCCGGGTGTTGTCTTCTAGACGACTCTGGTTGGCACAGGAGGTGCAACTATTTTACAAAACACAAGTTCGTTTTGGTCACGCCAGTCCTGTGACCATGGTCCATATTTACTTATATATAAAAACCTTAACGAAGTTCATGTACCGGTGGTACATATTTTCAACAATTTTCTTGCAAATCTGGTGACTTTCACTCTTTTCATTAAAACTGGTTGATTAGGGACTTATTTACTAACATTTTATAGATGAAAAATAACAAACTATGAAAAATAACAAACGAAAGCACCGATACCTAACAATTCTATGGCATCATAACTACTGGTACTGTAACATTTTTCTAGTAGTAGACTGTCGGGTCCCGTAGCCATGCTTCCTTGCGACTATGTGCTACTGACACCGACACATACCCTTCCTCAAACATCACGTGCTTAGTTACCTCCAGGGCATACCAGCCCCGCTTCCCGCAATGGCGGGTATAGGTAACCATCTCTTCAGGCTGAAGGTTATGCTCTGGGTGGCCCCAAGGCAGGTGCTGCACCACATCTCGTCGGGACACATACACCCCCGCTGTGAGGCCTGCTTCGCGGATAAACCCCCATCCTTGCTCGGGGTCAAACCGCTCCACCAGGCAACGGCACTGTTGCCCTCTAACTCGAGAAGCAGTACTCCTCATCTGCTCCTTCTTTGCTCGATCACAGGCGGCAAGCTCCCGTCATCGCCGGTCTCGGGTTACGATCTCTGTCTTTTGCTGGTATTGTTGTCATTCCCAGTGGGGGTATCAGTGTCCGGCCTCAGCTCCCTATCTGGCTCTGGCTTTACTTGGACTCTGGTGGCCCCAACAGCTGCCGGGATACCGCGCGGTAACGGAACGGGTGGACATCCTGGTTCTGCTCCCATAGGTGCAAACTGATGAACCGACTGCTCCGCAGCCGGGGTTGCAGGGTCCGGGTGCTCCATCTCTGAGGACGGGTCTCGTCTGGCCGGTGTCTGGGTGACCGCTGCCGTGACTGGAATGAGGGTCGTGGTCTGGATCTCTGCAGCTGGAGCTTCTTGTAGATGCACTGAAGGTTCCGCTGCCGGGTTGGCGTGGGCAGCTCGGCGTCCACCGAGGACAGGGTAGTTGATGGTGGAGCGCTCACCCCGAGCGGGGACGGTCCAGATCCCTCAGCCACTGTGGCCGGATTTGGGCAATCGATATGGAATGGGTAAACGCTTACCCTCTCTTCACGTGGAATTTCAATCTCGGGCTTGCACTGCCGCTGCCAAGCTCCTCATCTCTTCCCTCCAGTGGTTCAGTATAAACAGGAACTGCGTCCGTACTCTCCTGCACAGCTGCTCCGTTTCCTCCTCTATCCATGTCGCGGTCCCAGAGACAGCATGTTCTGGGGACCAGTCTCGCTCCGCCATCTTGCCACTGCGTCTTCCAGGAAGGTTGTCGCAGAGTCCTGGCGTCCCTGCTCCATTTCTGCTCTCTTTATATTCCGGCATGCCCCCTCGGTCTTTTCGAAGCACTCTCTCATGTGTTGTGGCCATCTGGGAACTTCCGGTTCCGGCCTCCCACGTAAGATGAAGGGCGGGGCCTAGGCTTTGCGCGCTTTCTCGGGGAAGACAGCGTTTTGGCCCGAAAAGATGGCGAACAATAGCGGAATTGGTGGGAAAAGGACTTTTGACTTGCGGTTTTCGGCTTTCAAGGTGCACATCAGCCAGATAAGTGGGTCCTGCTCATATCCTGTTTGTGACGCCAGGAAATTCGAGGTGTGCAGCCCCCATGCCAGCAGCCAGGCTGCTCGGATCCGGATCCGCAGTGGCTCGAGGGGTCTCCGGACCCGGGGGTCGTGCGGCCACTCGATTTAAAGGGGGTGAACTATGTACAGGGGGGATTGGAAGTTCGTGACGCCACCCACGGTGAGTGGTAATGTGGAATATCACCACTGCTGTTGCAGAGGGGGGAGCCCGGTGTAGCAGCAAGATGTTTTAACCCCTGCGTAGGTAGGGGGTTTGTGCCCCGGCGCCTGTTAGGTGTCGGTGACAGGGTGCCGTTGGGAAGAGTTAAAGGGGTTTTTCAGCGTACTCACTCAGTCCAGGAATAATAACACCAACAGCTTGTAAACCAGAATTCTGAGCACCACTGCAGCATGGAGGGAGCACGCCTGGATCCGTGTCTTTGGTGTTGCTGTTAGCCTGTGGCCTTTTCCGTGGCACCTTCTTACTATTGGACCCTCAAGTTTTGAACTATTCAGGTCACACTCACCCATATGGCTAACGGAGTGAGCTTGCTCATAGGGTTCACGCGTAGGATTTCTTTGGACTGTAATTTGTGAACGTTCTATCCCATTGGTGCGCTAGTACCCCGATTTTGGAGCGGGTTGGGGATGAATCTTGAAGTCTTCACCCCCTTAGGATAAATTACCAGGACACGTGAAGCTACTTCCCGGCCTAGGGTCCGTGTACCCCGTCGTGCCCTGGCCCCTGCCCGGTGATGGCTCAAGGCCGCCGGCTGCCCTCCTCGGCAGTCCGTGCCCCTTGACACGATCCCCTGCGACAGGGGTTCCAGCTCCTACCAGGCCCAGACCAACGTCTGCTACCTAGTACTCAGGGAGCCCAGCTCCTACTCTGTGACCTCTCTTCTTGAGAGTCACCACACAACTCCCTTTCACTTTGTCACTTTCCCTTATCAATCCCCATATGGGCGGCCCCATTCCCTTCAGGCTCCCCATTGGTGTGTCTGGTGGGTACGGTGCAAAGTGTTCCTAGGATTTTGACTGGCTAAGCTGTTAGCAACACCAAAGGACCAGGATCCGTAACCAAGGAGAAGTGGATACTGTGCAGAAGGGCATATTGCACAATACCCTGTAACGACCTGATAGGCCAGGGCGTCACATGTACATGGGTGTTTTTGTATGAGTGTGTGTGTATTGGCAGATAACAGTGAGCAGCGGCGTACACCCTTGAATTGGCCGAATATATAAGTGTGTGTGTATGAATGTATTTGTGTGTATGAGTGTGTGAGAGTGTATGTATGAGTCTATGTGTATATGAGTGCGTGTGATGGAAGATAACAGAGAGCGCTAGTGCACACTCTTGTAGTCAGTGCAGTGATGTTAGTGAATTGGCCACATATATGTGTGTGTATTCGTGTTTGTATTAGCAGATACAGAGAGCAGCAGCGTGCACCCTTGTGGTCACAGAGCAGAGGATGTCAGTGACCTGGCCGCAAATACGTGTGTGTATATTGGCAGATAACAGCAGCAGCGTGCACCCTTTTGGTCAGTGCAGTGACATCAGTGAATTGGTAGCATATATTAGTGTATGTGTATTTGACTGTATGTCTGTGTGTATGAGTGTGTGTGTATTGGCAGATAACAGAGAGGAGCAGCATGCACCCTTCTGGTCAAGTCAGTGATGTCAGTAAATTGGCCGCAAAAACACGTGTGTGTATATTCAGGGCTGTATTTTGCCTTCGTGCTGCCCTAGGCACTTTAAGAGGTCGCGCACCTTATTGACAACGTAAAACTGAGGTTTCGCACACGACATCTGTTTAAGGCAGATCTACTCTGTAAAACACTTGAAAAAGTATCAATGAGAAACGAAGGGCACTAACCCCCCCCCCCCAATGGGAATCACCACGGGCACATCAAAACATAGCATGAGTATAAAATATTCCCACCGTCCCCACTTATATACTGTGACTGTCACACTGCCCCTAATAAACTACACACTGCCCTCCCTTATAAATTATACCCACCACACCTTCCTCAATTATGAAATATGATCTGCACACTGTCCTCACATCATGCTGCCCCCTCCTCACAGTGTCCCATGCATGCTGCCCCCTCCTCACAGTGTCCCATGCATGCTGCCCCCTCCTCACAGTGTCCCATGCATGCTGCCCCCTCCTCACAGTGTCCCATGCATGCTGCCCCCTCTTCACAGTGTCCCATGCATGCTGCCCCCTCCTCACAGTGTCCCATGCATGCTGCTCCCTCCTCACAGTGTCCCATGCATGCTGCCCCCTCCTCACAGTGTCCCATGCATGCTGCCCCCTCCTCAGTGTCCCATGCATGCTGCCCCCTCCTGACAGTGTCCCATGCATGCTGCCCCCTCCTGACAGTGTCCCATGCATGCTGTCCCCTCCTCACAATGTCCCATGCATGCTGCCCCCTCCTCAGTGTCCCATGCATGCTGCCCCTCTCCATGAGCTCCTAATGCTGCCTTCCTCTTTTCCATAATGTCACCTCCATGCTGCCCCATTCATCCTAAGACCACCACACTAACGCTTATGCTGAGACCCCCCCCACACACACTACCCCACTCTTGATATTGACTCCCCTACATTGTTCCACTCCATACTGAGCCCAGACATGCTGCCCCTTCTCCATAATGAGCTCCCAATGCTGGCCCCCTCTTATTCTGAGTCCTTACACTCCCCCCCATCGATATTGTCATTGCTCTATCCCTCAACCCTTGTCCTCTGTCTCTAGCATTGGCCCCTCTCTCCCATTCCCCCAGCAGCAGCCGCTCTCTCCCGCCTTCACCAGCAGCCTCTCCCCCAGCATCAGCCTCTCTCTCCCCAGCCTCCCCCAGCATCAGCCTCTCTCCCCCCAGCCTCCCCCAGCTTCAGCCTCTCTCCCCCAGCTTCCCCCAGCATCAGCCTCTCTCCTCCCAGCCTCCCCCAGCATGAGCCTCCTCCAGCATCAGCCTCTCTCCTCCCAGTCTCCCCCAGCATGAGCCTCCTCCAGCAGCAGCCTCTCTCCTCCCAGCCTCCCCCAGCATCAGCCTCCTCCAGCATCAGCCTCTCTCCTCCCAGCCTCCCCCAGCATCAGCCTCCTCCAGCATCAGCCTCTCTCCTCCCAGCCTCCCCCAGCATCAGCCTCCTCCAGCATCAGCCTCTCTCCTCCCAGCCTCCCCCAGCATCAGCCTCCTCCAGCATCAGCCTCTCTCCTCCCAGCCTCCCCCAGCATCAGCCTCCTCCAGCATCAGCCTCTCTCCTCCCAGCCTCCCCCAGCATCAGCCTCCTCCAGCATCAGCCTCTCACCTCCCAGCCTCCCCCAGCATCAGCCTCCTCCAGCTTCAGCCTCTCTCCTCCCAGCCTCCCCCAGCATCAGCCTCCTCCAGCATCAGCCTCTCTCCTCCCAGCCTCCCCCAGCATCAGCCTCCTCCAGCATCAGCCTCTCTCCTCCCAGCCTCCCCCAGCATCAGCCTCCCTCCTCCCAGCCTCACCTTCCCCCTCCCAGCCTCAGCCTCCCTCCTCCCAGCCTCAGCCTCCCTCCTCCCAGCCTCCCCCAGCCTCAGCCTCCCTCCTCCCAGCCTCCCCCAGCCTCAGCCTCCCCCAGCCTCAGCCTCCCTCCTCCCAGCCTTCCCCAGCTTCAGCCTCCCTCCTCCCAGCCTCCCCTAGCCTCAGCCTCCCTCCTCCCAACCTCCCCAAGCATCAGCCTCCCTCCTCCCAGCCTCCCCCAGCATCAGCCTCCCTCCTCCCAGCCTCCCCCAGCATCAGCCTTCCTCCTCCCAGCCTCCCCCAGCATCAGCCTTCCTCCTCCCAGCATCAGCCTTCCTCCTCCCAGCATCAGCCTTCCTCCTCCCAGCATCAGCCTTCCTCCTCCCAGCCTCCCCCAGCATCAGCCTTCCTCCTCCCAGCCTCCCCCAGCATCAGCCTCTCTCCTCCAAGCCTCACCTTCCCCCTCCCAGCATCAGCCTCTCTCCTCCCAGCCTCCCTCCTCCCAGCCTCCCCCAGCCTCAGCCTCCCTCCTCCCAGCCTCCCCCAGCATCAGCCTCCGTCCTCCCAGCCTCCCCCAGCATCAGCCTCCCTCCTCCCAGCCTCCCCCAGCATCAGCCTCCGTCCTCCCAGCCTCCCCCAGCATCAGCCTCCGTCCTCCCAGCCTCCCCCAGCATCAGCCTCCCTCCTCCCAGCCTCCCCCAGCATCAACCTCCCTCCTCCCAGCCTCCCCCAGCATCAGCCTTCCTCCTCCCAGCCTCCCCCAGCATCAGCCTCCCTCCTCCAAGCCTCACCTTCCCCCTCCCAGCCTCCCCCAGCATCAGCCTCTCTCCTCCCAGCCTCCCCCAGCATCAGCCTCCCCCAGCCTCAGCCTCCCTCCTCCCAGCCTCCCCCAGCCTCAGCCTCCCTCCTCCAAGTCTCCCTCAGCATCAGCTTCCCTCCTCCAAGCCTCACCCACCCCCTCCCAGCCTCCCTCAGCATCAGCCTCCCTCAGCATCAGCCTCCCCCTCCCAGACTCCCCCAGAATCAGCCTCTCTCCTCCCAGCCTCCCCCAGCATCAGCCTCCCTGCTCCAAGCCTCACCTTCCCCCTCCCAGCCTCCCTCCTCCCAGCCTCCCTCCTCCCAGCCTCCCCCAGCCTCAGCCTCCCAGCCTCCCCCAGCCTCAGCCTCCCCCAGCCTCAGCCTCCCTCCTCCCAGCCTTCCCCAGCTTCAGCCTCCCTTCTCCCAGCCTCCCCTAGCCTCAGCCTCCCTCCTCCCAACCTCCCCCAGCATCAGCCTCCCTCCTCCCAGCCTCCCCTAGCCTCAGCCTCCCTCCTCCCAGCCTCCCCTAGCCTCAGCCTCCCTCCTCCCAATCTCCCCCAGCATCAGCCTCCCTGCTCCCAGCATCAGCCTCCCTTCTCCCAGCATCAGCCTCCCTCCTCCCAGCCTCCCCCAGCATCAGCCTCCCTCCTCCAAGCTTCACCTTCCCCCTCCCAGCCTCCCTCCTCCCAGCCTCCCCCAGCATCAGCCTCCCTCCTCCCTCCCTCCTCCAAGTCTCCCTCAGCATCAGCTTCCCTCCTCCAAGCCTCACCCTCCCCCTCCCAGGCTCCCTCAGCATCAGCCTCCCTCAGCATCAGCCTCCCCCTCCCAGACTCCCCCAGCCTCAGCCTCTCTCTCCCCCCAGCCTCTCTCCCCCCAGCCTTAGCCTCTCTCTCCCCCCAGCCTCCCCCCCAGCCTCAGCCTCTCTCCCCCCAGCCTCAGCCTCTCTTCCCAGCCTCAGCCTCTCTCTCTTCCCAGCCTCCCCCCAGCCTAAGCCTCTCTGTCTTCCCAGCCTCAGCCTCTCTCTCTCTTCCCAGACTCCCCCCAGCCTCAGCCTCTTTCTCTTCCCAGCCTCTCTCTCTTCCCAGCCTCCCCCAGCCTCAGCCTCTCTCTTCCCAGCCTCCCCCCAGTCTCAGTCTCTCTCTCTTCCCAGCCTCAGCCTCTCTCTCTCTTCCCAGCCTCCCCTCAGCCTCTCTCTTCCCAGCCTCTCTCTCTTCCCAGCCTCAGCCTCTCTCTCTCTCTTCCCAGCCTCCCCCCAGCCTCTCTCTCTTCCCAGCCTCCCCCCAGCCTCTCTCTCTTCCCAGCCTCCCCCCAGCCTCTCTCTCTTCCCTGCCTCCCCCCAGCCTCTCTCTCTTCCCAGCCTCCCCCCAGCCTCTCTCTCTTCCCAGCCTCCCCCCAGCCTCTCTCTCTTCCCAGCCTCCCTCTCTTCCCAGCCTCCCCCAGCCTCTCTCTCTTCCCAGCCTCCCTCTCTTCCCAGCCTCCCCCAGCCTCAGCCTCTCTCCCCCCAGCCTCCCCTTGCATGATTACAGTGGACAAAAAGAGGCATCGCAATTTGCAACGATCATCAACTAACCTGTAAGGAGCTCATACATTCTAGGCTCTGCCTCTGCCTTACCTGCTCCGGTGCCCGCCGCCCTGCTCTGGCTGGCTCCTCTTCTGGCTGGCTCCAGCTTCAGACACGTCCTCCTCCACGGCGTGTGTCATCTGCAGCATTGGACGCTGCAGCACGGGGCAGTCAGCTGAATGTCGCGCCCGCGCGCCTCTGACCCCGGAAGTGCAGGTCATGGAACATGGAGCCCGCAATGTATTGAAATAGACAGCAGAAGTGCGCCTACCTTCCCCCCCCGGAACACAGCCGAGTGTAACGGAGGGAGGGACGGGGGGCGGGGATGTAAAAAAAAAAAAAAAAAAATTTAAAAATTTAATTATTTCATGAAATAAGTGAAATAATTAAAAAAAAACGGGCTTCCCTATATTTTTGGTTCCCAGACGGGTACAAATAGGCAGCTGGGGGTTGGGGGCAGCCCGTAGGTGCCTGCTGTACCTGGGTAGCATACAAAAACATGGTGATACATGGCCGTAAGTCACCGCACCAGGGCAATTCGGGATGAGCTGGGTAGAGTCCGGGACTGTCGCATCTAATGGATGCGGCTATTCCGGCCGGCTGCTGGGTGATATTGTTAGGCTGGAGGGCTCCCCATACCGTGGCGCTCCCATCCTGACAATACCAGCCTCCAGACATGTGGCTTTATCCTGGCTGGTAGCAAATATGGGGAATCGCATTTTTTTTTTTTTTTTTTTATTACTTATTTATTTATTTCACTGCACGATATAGACCCGCCCGCCGGTGTCTGTGATTGGTTGCAGTGAGACAGCTGTCACTCAGCTTGGGGACGTGTCTGACTGCAACCAATCATAGGCGCCGTGAGCGGGGAAAGCACGGAACAACTAATTGACTAATGAAGCGGCAGCCATTTTCTAAAGAGGAAAAGACACCGCAGATTTGTGACAGACGTGGAGCGAGACGCCTGTGATCGGTGAGTAGGAAAGAGAGAGGGATTGTGCTGGGGATGCAGGACGCATGCAGATAGCAACATGTGCACATAGCCTTAAGGCCCTGTCACACACAGAGATAAATCTGCGGCAGATCTGTGGTTGCAGTGAAATTGTGGACAATCAGTGCCAGGTTTGTGACTGTGTACAAATGGAACAATATGTCCATGATTTCTTTGCAACCACAGATCTGCCAAAGATTTATCTCTGTGTGTGACGGGGCCTTTACTGTGAAAAGCCACGTTTATGGTGATCGAACCCTTCTCGAGCATAACTCGAACTGTTGAGCTTTTAGCAAAAAGCTTGAATTCGAGTTCGATCTCGAGTACCCCCCAAAATCACTCGAACATGAAATTGGCAAACCTCGAACATCGCTCAACTCTAATCGGCAGATCACAAAGAGTAGCAACATGAACCACTGCAAACAGTGCAGTGACATCAGTGAATTGGCTGCATATGACTGTGTGTGTGTGTGTGTGTGTGTATATGAGTGTGTGTATTTTCAGATAACGGAGCAGCAGCGCGCACCCATGTGGTCGGCTCAGTGATGTGTCTGAATTGGCCTAATATATACTGTATATGTGTGTCTGTTTATGAAAGTAGGTGTGTATGGGCAGATTAGAGAGCAGTAGCGCACTCTTGTGGTCAGTGCAGTGATGTCAGTGAATTGGCTGCATGTATGAGTGTGTATGTGTGTGTGCGTGTGTGTGTGTGACTATATGTGATTGAGAGTGTGTGTATGTATGTATATGAGTGTGTGTGTGTGTGTGTGTATTGGAAGCTAACACAGAGCAGCAGCGTGAACCTTTGTGGTCAGCTCAGGTGACGTCAGGGAGTTGGCCACATGTACGAGTGTGTGTATTGGCCAAAAACAGAGAGCAGCAACGTGCATGCTTGTGGTTGGTGCAGTGATGTCAGAGAATTGGCTGCATTTATAAGTGTATGAGTGGTGTCACGATCCCCGGGTCCTGGCGCCATCTGTCACTCACCGCCCCGATTCTTCTGCCCGTGGCTGCCCCTCTCACTCTCCCTCCTCTGCGTCCTCCGTGCCTCTTGCCCGTCAGCCCCGGCATCTCCCTGCGACACAGGACGCTCTGTTTGGTTCCCCTGCATCTCCTGCACCGCTTACTTCCCTGGTTTCCGGCACATGTGCCTCGCGCATGCGCATTAGGGCGTGCGCGCGGTCACTCACCCCTTCTTAAAGGGCCAGCTTCCCGGAAACAGGATATGGTCAATTACAGGTACAGGGTATAGTAGGACTTCCTGTCCATGTGGGCAGTGCCTGATCAACGTGTTCCCAGAGCTAGGTGTTCAGGTCCCTTTGTGCCTTGCCTTCGTTTAACCCTGTCTCTTCCGCAGAGCCCGCCTGCCACCCTAACCCGGTCCTGATGTCTGAATCCCCAGGAAATCCCCCGATGACTGTCTGGTGAGGATCCCACCATCTACCATCAGCCTGAACCCGTCACCGATCCCCGACTTCACCTGGGAAATATCAGCCTGCACGTCTCGTTGGACACGGAACCTGTCTGCTGTTCCTTCCCGGTACCTGTATCCGGTTCCTGTCATCTGTCCTGCCTATGGTGCCCGTTGGATTCAGAGACATTCCTGTTCGGATCTTTGGAGGACTCTTATCCCGTAACCCTAGTGTTCCGGCTACCGTGCATCTAGGCCCTCTGGTGGGGTGATCGGACAGTCCCTGTACAGGGGTTAGCTCCGGGTCGCCTCACTGGGGTAGTCCGGTGCACGGCCCCGTGAATCCACCCCCAGGACGTTACAGTTTGATCAGGCCATGGATTCCACCAAAGCACTAGCGTCCCAGCTGGCCGGATTACAGCAAGAACTAGTACGACAATGCAAGACCCAATCGACTCAGACCACGGTAGCGGCTTCCGTAGGAGCTTCCTCTGCGACCTCGAAACTTCGCTTAGCCTCTCCGCCTTGGTATGCCGGGGACCCCAAGACCTGCAGAGGTTTTCTGAATCAGTGCTCCTTGCACTTCAAGTTGCTTCCACACCTCTTTGCCTCTGATCAAGCAAAGGTGGCCTTTCTGATGTCCCATCTGGAGGGTGAAGCATTGGCCTGGATAAATCCCTTGTGGGAGAAGGAGGATCCAGTGACTACCGACATCCGGGACTTCCTGATGGCCTTCCATAACACCTTTGATGAATCAGGACGCACCTCCACGTCCGCCTCTTCGCTTCTACGGCTACGTCAAGGGACTTTAACGGTTGGCCAGTACGCCATCCTGTTCCGTACGCTTGCCTCTGAGCTAGGGTGGAACAACCAGGCATTGACAGCAGCCTTCTGGGAGGGGCTCTCCGGTCTCATCAAAGATAAGTTGACCGGTCGTGATGTTCCTCCTACCTTGGATGCCCTGGTCTCTCTTGCAACTCGGATTGATCTCCGTTTCCAGGAACGGTCCAAGGAGGTATCCCGGGAGAGGCGACCGACACGGCACACCTCCACTCCGCAGAAGTCCACCGTCACTCAGTTAGTGCCGTCCGGCACCTCTACTCATGAACCTATGCAGATAGATCGACTGAGACAAACCGAACAATGCCGAGCCAAGGGCCTGTGTTTCTGCTGTGGAAACGGTACACACCTGCTTCGTTCCTGTCCCGAGAAGCCGGAAAACTCCAAGTCCTAGGGTTGGTAGGAGAGGCCACCCTAGGTACCAGAACCCTCTCAGATCCCATTACATGGACCGTCCAAGTGACGACGGAGGAGACCTGGTTCACAGCAGAGGCGTATCTTGATTCAGCGGCAGCGGGCAACTTCGTCCAACAGGCTACGGTGGACAAGTACCGGGTACCTGTTATCCCGCTTGCAAAACCCCTTGTGATTGCTTCTGTGGATGGGAACCCCCTATCCAACTCCGTGTTGTTTATCACCAAACCCGTGGAACTCCGTATTGGTGCTCTGCATACCGAAAAAATTGCTCTATATGTCCTCCCGAAAATGTCCCACTTGCTCCTGTTGGGCTTGCCCTGGTTACGAGTACATGAACCTGTTGTCAGTTGGCGTTCTGGAGAGATTACCCGTTGGGGCCCGTCTTGTCATGATAACTGTCTGCAGCCCGTACGGCCCGTCCATCAGCCTCTGGTCCCAGCGTTCCTACCAGGACTGCCTTCCGCATATTGGTCATTCGTGGATGTTTTTGACAAGGAGGCAGAGGTATTACCGCCACATCGACCCTACGACTGTGCCATCGACTTGTTGCCCAGAACTACTCCTCCACGTGGACGGATCTATCCCTTGTCTCCTGCTGAAAATCAGGCCATGTCGTCACCTGCTGGAGCAGGCTTCTTCTTCGTCAAGAAGAAAGAAGGTGACTTACGGCCCTGCATTGATTACCGGGGCTTGAAACAGATCACTGTAAAAAAACAAATATCCTCTACCTCTGATCCCAGAGCTATTCGATCGGCTCAGGGGAGCCCGTATATTCACCAAGCTAGACCTTCACGGAGCTTACAACCTGGTCCGTTTTCGCTCGGTAGACGAATGGAAGACGATGTTCAACACTCGTGACAGGCACTACGAGTATTGTGTGATGCCATTCGGTCTCTGTAATGCCCCGGCTGTCTTCCAGGAACTGGTGAATGACGTGTTCAGGGACCTTCTCTATGTCTCTGTGGTCATATATCTGGACGATATCCTGGTCTATTCCCCGGACTTGCCGACCCACAGAAGGAACGTACGACTTGTTCTTCAAAGGCTTAGGGAGAGCCGCCTGTACGCTAAGTACGAAAAATCTGTGTTTGAACGGACGTCCCTTCCCTTTCTGGGCTACATGATTTCCGATACGGGCTTGCAGAAGGATCCCGAGAAGGTGTCTCCTATCCTTAAGTGGCCTCCTCCTTCCGGACTGAAGGCCATCCAACATTTCCTAGGCTTCACCAATTATTATCGCCAGTTCATCCCTCACTTCTCTGCTCTTACGGTGCCTCTCTCCGCTTTGACCAAGAAGGGGGCCAACCCAAAGGACTGGGCACCTGAAGTCGACGCCGCTTTCTGTTCTCTGAAGTGGGCATGTGCCTCTTCTCCCGTTCTCCACAGACCGGAGTTGAACCGACAATTTACCTTGGAGGTGGACGCCTCCTCCTCAGGGGCTGGGGCCGTGCTCATGCAGAAGTCGTCCACCGGGAAGATGGTCACCTGCGGATTCTTCTCCAAAATCTTCTTGGCACCCGAACGCAACTATACCATTGGCGATCGAGAGCTCCTAGCTGTCAAGCTGGCTTTGGAGGAATGGCGTTACCTTTTGGAGGGTGCAGTATACCCGGTTATCATTTACACTGACCATAAGAACCTGGAGTATCTGTGATCTGCTCGAAGACTGAACCCGCAACAAGCCCATTGGTCCCTGTTCTTTGCCTGGTTTGACTTCCAAATACATTTCCGGTCCGCGGATAAGAACGTGCGGGCTGATGCCTTGTCCCAGTCCTTTGTTCCAGTGGAACAAGAAGAAGAAACAAACCAGTCCATCATCTGTCCCAGTAAAGTCATTCCGGTGTCTCTCGTCACTCTGGCACAGATACCCCCTGGGAAGACTTATGTCACGGAGAACGACAGACTTAAAATTCTTCAAAGTGGACATTCTTTGAAAGTGGCCGGACATGCCAGTCAGAAGAAAACATGGAGCGCTATTGTCCGTCACAATTGGTGGCCGTCCCTCCGCAAAGATGTCGTCTCCTTTGTCTCCGCTTGTCCTTCCTGTGCCCGGAACAAGACGCCCATGCACTTGCCCTATGGCCGTCTCCTACCTCTGCTGATCCCCCTCCATTCCATGGCAACACATTGCCATGGATTTGCCTTTGTCCTCCGGACATACAGTCATCTGGGTCGTGGTGGATCGTTTCTCGAAGATGGCTCATTTCATCAACATGGCCGAACTGCCCTCTGCCCAGGAGCTTGCTGATGCCTTCATTCAGCATATGTTCCAGTTGCATGGCTTTCCCTTACATATAGTGTCCGACAGGGGAACTCAGTTCACCTCGCGCTTCTGGAGGGCGCTCTGTGAACATCTGGGAGTATCCTTGGACTTTTCCTCGGCCTACCATCCCCAGTCGAATGGCCAAGTGGTACATGTCAACCAGGTCCTGACTTCCTTCCTTCGACACTATGTCAATGTTCATCATGACGACTGGTCCACGCTTCTCCCTTGGGCTGAGTTGTCCCATAACCATTGTGGAGACACGGGGCTCAGTGGGTGCTCTCGTCCACTAAAACCCGCCGCCTTTAGAAAGACAGCGTGGCTCAGGGCTCATCCCAACTGAACGCCGGCCTCCTTAACCATGGGCAGAACACTACTCAGACAACACAGGGTGAGGGAACCACAATAATTAAACTTTATTGGATCCCCAAACAATTAACGGCACATAACACATAACCAGCAAAACACAAATGTAACAGGCAACAGAGTCTTCATCTTCCGCTGGCTCACCAGGGATTTAGAATGTCCATGCCTCAGAGGTTCCAGGGCTATTTACTCCAATCCAGCAGCACCCCGCTTTTGGCGGGCACCCGCCGAGAAAGGAATAATGCCAGATTCAGGAAGCTGTGTGAGGTCTGCAAAGTCTGTAACAGGTGACTGAACTGTCCCAACCTGAGTGTCCTCCTTAGGTAGTCCTGGTATGATGTCACAATCCTGGCAGCCGGAGTCGAAATCCCTAGGCTGTGGATATGGTCTCCAACCGGAACCGGAGTCCCTAGATTGAAGCCATAAGATATCCTGATCTTCTAGTCAGCTCCAAAGAGCTTAGACTGGATCCATTAGCATCCATCAACCACCTGGTGGCTTAAAGAAGTCCCTTTTATAGCCACAGCCTTCCACTTAGATACACTGCGTCCTCATCGATTGGTTGGACAAGAGCACCTCTCCCACTGGATGAATCTCAAGCTGCATGGACAATGTTCATCCATATGATGTCTACAGAAAGGCTGAAGATTTCTACATGGAGTCTGCAAGTCACAGACTCAACAATGGCTACTAAGGTAATCACATTAGCAATACACAACTACAATACAATGTTTACTGAAAAGTCTGGAGAACAATACGTCTGGCTTTCAGTGGCCAACACAATTACATTGAGTCAACAAGAGTCTTGTAAAAACAATGAGGGACTTCTCCCCCGTCTATACACAATCTATCATGCTGTCTGGCTGAATTTTAAGAAACTTTAACCCATGAGAGTCCATGTCGTCACAACCATCACGTCAGTGAATCCTCCTCCAGCTCTCCCTTCTATGTTGTCTACGGTCTTCAGCCTTCCGTTTGATTACCGGTGTCCTCGACCTCGGATGTCCCCGCTGCAGATGCCCTGTCCAGGGACTTCTCTGCTATATGGAGTTCTGTCACAACCTCCCATGAACGTGCCTCCGCTCAGATGAAGAAACATGCAGACAAGAGACGCCTTGATCCTCCTCACTTTTCTCCTGGGATTTGGTATGACTTTCCTCCAAATACATCCGGTTGAAGATTCCATCTTACAAGTTGGGTCCGCGGTACGTCGGTCCTTTCAAGGTCATCAAAAGGATCAATGAGGTCTCCTACAAATTGCAGCTCCCAGACACGATGCGGATCGCGAACTCCTTCCACGTTTCCTTGCTCAAGCCAGTCGTCCTTGGTCCCTTCTCCTCTAATGCCGGTACTCCTCCTATTGCTGACGACGATGTGTACGCGGTAAGAGATATAGTGGCCATGAAGACTGTGCGGGGTAGGCAGTTCTTCCTTGTTGATTGGGAGGGCTATGGTCCCGAGGATCATTCCTGGGAACCTCGGGAGAACGTTGGCACGCCTTTCATACACGACTTCTTGTCCCGGTTGCGGGGAGGAGTGTGTGAGGGGGGAGAACTGTCACGCTCCCCGGGTCCCAGCGCCGTCTGTCACTCACCACCCCGGTCTCCGGTTCTTCTGCCCGCGGCTTCCCCTTTCACTCTCCCTCCTCTGCATCCTCCGTGCCTCCTGCACGCCGGCCCCGGCGCCTCCCTGCAACACAGGACGCTCTGTCTGGTTCTCCTGCATCTCCTGCACCGCTTCCTGCTCACGACCCTCGCGCATGCGCATTAGGCCGCGCGCGTGGTCACTCACCTCTTCTTAAAGGGCCAGTGTCTCGGAAACAGGATATGGTCAATTACAGGTACAGGGTATATTAGGACTTCCTTTCCATGTGGGCAGTGCCTGATCAACGTGTTCCCAGAGCTAGGTTTTCAGGTCCCTTTGTGCCTTGCCTTCGTTTAACCCTGTCTCTTCAGCAGAGCCTGTCTGCCACCCTAACCCGATCCTGACGTCTGATTCCCCAGGAAGTCCCCCGGTGACTGTCTGCTGAGGAACCCGCTATCTACCATCAGCCTGAACCCGTTACCGATCCCCAACTCACCTGAGAAATATCAGCCTGCACGTCTCGTTGGACCCGGACCCCGTCTGCTATTCCTTCCCGGTACCTGTATCCGGTTCCTGTCATTCGTCCTGCCTACGGTGCCCATTGGATTCAGAGACATTCCTGTTCAGATCCTTGGAGGACTCATCCCGTAACCCTAGTGTTCCGGCTACCGTGCATCTAGGCCCTCTGGGGGGTGATCGGACAGTCCCTGTATAGGAGTTAGCTCCGGGTCACCTCACTGGGGGAGTCCGGTGTACGGCCCCATGAATCCACCCCCAGGACGTTACAGGTGGATGTATTAGATAAAAGAGAGAAACAACACGTACCCATGTGGTCGGTGCAGTGACGTCAGTGAATTGGCTGCATATATGAGTGTGATTGTATGAGTGTATGTGTGTATCATTGTGTGTGTATTGGCAGATAACAGAGAGCAGCAGTGTACATACTTGTGGTCAGTGCAGTGATGTCAGTGAACTGGCTGCACATATTTGTGTGTGTGTTTGATTGTGTGTATATTGGCATATAACAGAGAGTTGCAGCGGGCACCCTTGTGGTCGGCGCAATGACAAGTGAATCGGCCGCAAATAGAGTGCGTGCGTGTATAACTCGAGTGTGTGAGTATTGTCAGATAACAGAGAGAATTAGCGTGCACCCTTTTGGTCGGTTTAGTGACGTTAGTCACCTTAGCCATCCGCCACACTGCTGTACCTGCTTCAGCAGCTCCTCCACCTCCTGCTGCAAGGGTATTTTGCTTGGACAATCCATTATTATTGATTATGTTTGATAAGGGTCTAGTAAAGAGGCATGGCCAGTGACTGAATGGGGTATGTCTCATGTGCACTGTAGAAACCAATCAGTAGCTGGGGGGCCTGTCCTCTTGCAATCCAGGCTTCAGACAGAAGGACAAGCTCAGAATTAGGGCAGAGTCACACTGGCGTATGACTCGCACGGGTGCAATGCGAGAAAATCTTACATTGCACTCAGCCCCATGTAAGACAATGCTGCAGCTCACATCTGTGAGGTTTCCCTCAGCCCTAATTGGACTGAGGAAAAGATTGCAGCATGCTGTGATTGTCTGCGAGAGCCATATCACTTGCACCTATACAAGTCTATGGGTGCGATAGAAACATCGGAGTGCTCTCGGATGTCATCTATGCACAAGCTCACAATGGAGGAGATGGAGAGATTAATCCTTCCCTCTCCTCCGCAGCTGTGATCCGATAACAGCATTAGATCACAGTTGCATGACACTCGGATCATGATCGTAGCCAAGCGGAAGCCGAAAGTAATTAGCATAACGCATCAGATGCCATACGCTAGTCTGACTCTGCCCTTACAAAGTGAATTTTCTAAGATAAGAAAATTACAGTATAGTCTACTGCGCTATTTTGTCTTGCAAAATAGATGGACATAGAATAAAAGAGGGTAAAAGACTATAAATTAAAATCTATAGTTTTTTTGCAGCAATGCAGTAAATTGACACGTAAAGGGACACATTTGAATTCTTTTAAGTGATACAAGGATGTAAACCCTGATGGAGTCCTTAGTGGGGCTCATTTTTCCAATAAAAACACAACCTTATGGCCTCTTCATACTTAGACTAACTTAGGCCAAACTCACTAATGTTGGTGTGCTCTAATGACAGTCTAATGTGTATGAGGGTCTCTGGACTCTCATCCAACAGATGATATGTGGAAGGAGAAAGATCCAACAGGTTCATTTTCGGAATGCCAATCTTTTAATTCTCAAAAACATAAGCTGCTGCTCTCTCGTACAGAGGATTGGTGAGACATACTTGCTGTTCGAACAATTGGTCTAACCATCATTCGGCCAACATCTATCTATTGTGTATGGGGGCCCTTAAAGATGCTCTGACCCAACTCTCAGGTAATAAGTGTCCACTCTGGTCAGAGTTTCTCAGATTCTAATATTGGCTCATTGTGCCTTCGAACACATCGATCAAGAATTTAATGTTCACTTGCGGGCTAATATAGCTATCTTACTGGAAGGTGCTATTGCCACTTGATCTATCAGTGGTTATAGTATTAGCTTAGTATAAATAGATGATACATACCGTTTCAGAGGAAAAGAACATCAGCGACTGTGGAGAAAAAACATGCAGTACAGCTCTATATATACTGAAGTAGGGAATTGTTTCCTTATTTGCTTACTTTTTTAGTTGACGGGTTAAATTAAAAACTTGAGCAATGAACAACAGTTAAACAATGAAAAACAAACAAGGCATTTACCCATGTGTTTTTTGGAACAACTGTCTAGATATGTTTACTAGGTAAGTCTAGAGAGGATTTGAGGTCTGGAGCACCTATTTTATAACTTTCTTTTATTACTTACTTTTATTCTGTGTTAACAAAGGTGACCTAATTGGTCAGTTAAAAAAATCGTTCACAGACACATACCTTTGATTGCAACTTAGATCCAGCTCTGTTTCATCATGTCCAAGTGCTCAACGTGTCTGGCTTACAGGTAAACAAGAACAAGAAAAAGAATAAAGTGGAGGGACAACTAAAGGACTAGACAAGTTCTGTAAGTCTAACAAAAAGAAGGATTTTGTGCCTCAAACCAGACATCCGTAGCAGCCATGGCATCAGAAATGGTATGAAATTTGGTACCCTTGAGGTGTTTATTCAGGTTTGGAAACAGATGATAGTCGGAGGGAGCTAGATCTGGGAATAAGGTGGATGGTCAACCAATTACAAGCCCAGCTCTGCCAGTTTTGCCATGGTTGCTTGTGCAGTGTGAGCAGAGGTGTTGTCTTGCAGGAACAATATTTCTTTGGACTGCTTTCCGTTCCTTTTGGCCTTCAGAGCTTCAATTGGTCCAAAAGTTCATTGTAAAACCTTGCATTGATGGTGGAATCCTTTTGAATTTAGTCCACTAGCAAAACTCCCTCCTTATACCAAAACACAGACGCCATCACCTTAGTTTTCTGATTCTGAACTTCTTTTGATGAGGAGAATCACTGTGCCTCCACTCTTTTGACTGATCCATGTTTTCAGGGTCATACAAATAAATCCAGGTCTCATCCATAGTTACCAGTCAATCCAGGAAGTTTTTATCAGTCCAGAAATAGTGACAAATGGATCGGGAAGTTTTCATTCGCATGCTTCTCTGACCTGTTGTCAAACATTTGGGGACCCACTTTGCAGATAGCTTCCTCATGTCTAAATGTTCATGGATAATGACACAAATGTGGTGCCCCTGCGGCTTCAGGCACCACAGGGTACTGCACCTCACTTAAGGTGCAGTATTCATCTTGGATATGGAGGAGGTCATCGCTGCTAACAACCACACTCACCAACACATAACACGGGGGTTCTTTTCACTGGGACACGGCTAGGGTAGGTACTGTGGTGGCAGGGACCCAGGAAGAGGGGTATCCACAAGGGAAAGTTAGGAGCTATCCTTCGCACATTGAGCAGTTAGCACTGGACAGCATCCGAGTGAAGACGTACTTAGGAACAAGCACAGACATGAACAGTACGGGGCCCGTAGTCTGGAGCCAGAAGCTCAACCCGGGTTCTTAGGATAAGAAGGGGAATCCCAGGGTTCGCGGGGAGTGCAGAAGGCACTCGTGACCCGTTCCATGGCCCAGGAGCTGGGGTGGAGGGAAACCATTGTAAGGAGATGCACAGAAGGAAACACCAGCCTTGACCTCCGAAGTATCCGTGATAGGCTGAAGCCCATCACAGCGTAGCCCGGTACTCCAACGGCAGTGTGTGACCAGTGAGTAAACACCTTGAATTGCACCTTCTGTGTCGTCCCATCACTGCCGGCGCCGTCACAGTCATGCCCCGGTGCCATAAGACGACTACTACTGTAAGGGCCCAGGGACAGAGGACCTCAAATGTTCTATATGTCACAGTTGCTGATCTGGCACGAGGTTGCAAGGGTCGTGTTCCCTGGGTGGTCTATCAGGCCCTGATGTTCCCTGCTATCCACCCCCACACAGTATCCACAGCTGAAGGACAGTCCACAGACACGGTCTTAGCAATAACAGTTGATTTAATACAGCGGGAACAAAGGAAAACAACACGGAATATACTGCATGTTTCAGTCTTTTGTGGGTAGGTCACAAAAAATACAGCTTGGAGTTGAATGCTGAAGTGAAATTGGGGTTCTGGAGCTTTTCAGAGCACGATTTGTTTCAGATTTAATTCTGGTATGCTTTTAGCAGGTTCAGAGTCTCTTGAGCTTAGAGGGTAGATATGATACAGTAATAAGATTGTACAGACCTGGAGTCCTGGGGTTGATTTCACTGCTAGTTAAGACTAGAGTTGAGCGCGGTTCGCGGTTCGAGGTTCTCCAGTTCTAGGCTCGAGTGATTTTGGTGCTGTTCTAGATCGAACTAGAACTCGAGCTTTTTTGCAAAAGCTCGATAGTTCTAGATACGTTCGAGAACGGTTCTAGCAGCAAAAAGCAGGGCTTTTTACAGCTACAGTGTGCAGGAGCCATCGCTGGCAGCCTGCCAGAAGCTGGTAACCAAGATAAACATCGGGTATCCAAGCAAAGCGCTTTGGTTAGTAACCCGATGTTTATCCTAGTTACGTGCAGGAAGCCGACACTTCCCCGCTCAGCTCGCTCCGCCCCTCCTGCCCGCGGCATGTACACACGTACACACACACACACACACACACACACACACACACACACACAGACGGTCCCGCTCGGCTTACCTGCGGTCGGCCCGGGGGCAGCAGTCCTTGGCACTGGAAACTGTGCCTGCCGGCCCTTTAAGGCCACTGTGTTCTCCTGCATTGAGCATCATCTGTGGGCGGAGCTACCGCCCGGCGTCCTGCTCGGTCGCACAGATGAAGGAGTCACAGTGCCAGCCAGCGACCCCCAGCACATCGCTTTCCTCCGGCGCTGTGTGGGCCCCATCTGCACCGTGACCTGATCAGTATGTGGGACATCACTCCCTCCCCGCCCCTCCCTGTCCCCCCGTGCGTGTGTGACCCCCGGAGCCGCGTGTGTGGGCCCCGCAGAGCAAGGTGTGTGTTTGTATGTATGCATGCAGCAGAGCAGTATGCGTGTCTATATGTATGTATATATGCAGCAGAGCAGTATGCGTGTCTGTATGTATGTATATATGCAGCAGAGCAGTATGCGTGTCTGTATGTATGTATATATGCAGCAGAGCAGTATGCGTGTCTGTATGTATGTATGTATATATGCAGCAGAGCAGTATGCGTGTCTGTATGTATGTATATATGCAGCAGAGCAGTATGCGTGTCTATATGTATATATGCAGCAGAGCAGTATGCGTGTCTGTATGTATGTATATATGCAGCAGAGCAGTATGCGTGTCTGTATGTATGTATGTATATATGCAGCAGAGCAGTATGCGTGTCTGTATGTATGTATATATGCAGCAGAGCAGTATGCGTGTCTGTATGTATGTATGTATATATGCATCAGAGCAGTATGCGTGTCTGTATGTATGTATATATGCAGCAGAGCAGTATGCGTGTCTGTATGTATGTATATATGCAGCAGAGCAGTATGCGTGTCTGTATGTATGTATGTATATATGCAGCAGAGCAGTATGCGTGTCTGTATGTATGTATATATGCAGCAGAGCAGTATGCGTATCTGTATGTATGTATATATGCAGCAGAGCAGTATGCGTGTCTGTATGTATATATGCAGCAGAGCAGTATGCGTGTCTGTATGTATGTATGTATATATGCAGCAGAGCAGTATGCGTGTCTGTATGTATGTATATATGCAGCAGAGCAGTATGCGTGTCTGTATGTATGTATGTATATATGCAGCAGAGCAGTATGCGTGTCTGTATGTATGTATGTATATATGCAGCAGAGCAGTATGCGTGTCTGTATGTATGTATATATGCAGCAGAGCAGTATGCGTATCTGTATGTATGTATATATGCAGCAGAGCAGTATGCGTGTCTGTATGTATGTATATATGCAGCAGAGCAGTATGCGTGTCTGTATGTATGTATATATGCAGCAGAGCAGTATGCGTGTCTGTATGTATGTATATATGCAGCAGAGCAGTATGCGTGTCTCTATGTATGTATGTATATATGTAGCAAAGTAGTATGCATGTCTGTATGTATGTATATATATATGCAGCAGAGCAATATGCGTGTCTGTATGTATGCATGTATGTATGCAGCAGAGCAGTATACATGTCTGTATGTATGTATATATGTAGCAGAGTAGTATGCGTGTCTGTCTGTATATATATATATGCAGCAGAGCAATATGCGTGTCTGTCTGTATGTATGCATGTATGTATGCAGCAGAGCAGTATACGTGTCTGTATGTATGTATGTATATATGCAGCAGAGCAGTATGCGTGTCTGTATGTATGTATGTATATATGCAGCAGAGCAGTATGCGTGTCTGTATGTATGTATATATGCAGCAGAGCAGTATGCGTGTATGTATGTATGTATATATGCAGCAGAGCAGTGTGCGTGTCTGTATGTATGTATGTATGTATGCAGCAGAGCAATATGCGTGTCTGTCTGTATGTATGCATGTATGTATGCAGCAGAGCAGTATGCGTGTCTGTATGTATGCATGTATATATGCAGCAGAGCAGTATGCGTGTCTGTATGTATGTATATATGCAGCAGAGCAGTATGCGTGTATGTATGTATATATGCAACAGAGCAGTATGCGTGTCTGTATGTATGTATGTATATATGTAGCAGAGTAGTATGCGTGTCTGTATGTATATATATATGCAGCAGAGCAATATGCGTGTCTGTATGTATGTATGCATGTATGTATGCAGCAGAGCAGTATACGTGTCTGTATGTATGTATATATGTAGCAGAGTAGTATGTGTGTCTGTATGTATATATATATATGCAGCAGAGCAATATGCGTGTCTGTATGTATGCATGTATGTATGCAGCAGAGCAGTATGCGTGTCTGTATGTATGCATGTATGTATGCAGCAGAGCAGTATGCGTGTCTGTATGTATGCATGCAGAGCAGTATGCGTGTCTGTCTGTATGTATGTATGTATGTATGTATGCAGCAGAGCAGTGTGTGTGTGTGTGTCTGTATGTATGCATGTATGTATGCAGCAGAGCAGTATGCGTGTCTGTCTGTATGTATGTATGCAGGAGAGCAGTGTGTGTGTGTGTGTCTGTATGTATGTATGCAGCAGAGCAGTATGTGTGTGTCTGTCTATATGTATGTATGTAGCAGAGCAGTGTGTGTGTCTGTCTATATGTATGTATGCATGCAGAGCAGTATGTGTGTGTCTGTATGTATGTATGCAGCATAGCAGTGTGTGTCTCTGTATGTATGCATGTATGATGTGTATCTATGTATGTCAGTGTATATGACTGTATAGATTTGTCTGTTTATATGTATTTTTGTGAGTTTGTCTTTAAATATGTATATGTACGTGTATGTATCTGTGTATGTGTGTGTGTCTGCGTGTGTATGGGACCCACTGGGACTCTTCCGCCCGGGGCCCACAAAAACCTGGAGCCGGCCCTGCCTGCGGTGATGAAGTCCCGCCATCCCGACCTCAGCGCTGTCACTGTCCTCCATGGCCGCCGCTTGTCACATCACCTTCTCTCGCATCCGACCCGAGACTGACTAGCGGTGACGCCACGGGCCTCTCGCGATTCTTGGCTGTGAAGGCGGCGGTCATTGAACTCAGTGACAGGGGCTGTCAGCAGTGCTGGAGATCAGCGCAGGTAATGTACCTCGCTGACAGCAGCACTTGTCATCCCCTGCAGTGACCTGGGCTGATCCATTGATGTTAGCTCAGGTCACTGCACTGCTCTCCCAGCCAATGGGGAACATCCTGCTCTTCATTGACTGGGACAGTGTGGATCGTCATGGCAACCCCTTGGATTACACCAGACCTGGATTTGTTTTTCATTCTAATAAATTGGTTAAAGAGGGAATGTTTTAAGGAGTGTTTTTTCAAATAAAAATGTGTTTGTCGTCTATTTTTTTTTATTACTGACTGGGTCGGTGATGTCGGGTATCTGATAGATGCCTGACCTCACCAACCCCAGGGCTTAATGCCAGGTGACATTACACATCTGGTATTAACCCCATATATTACCCCGTTTGCCACCGCACCAGGGCGCGGGATGAGCTGGGGCGAAGCACCAGGATTGGCGCATCTAATGGATGCGCCACTTCTGGGGCAGCTGCGGCCTGCTATTTTTAGGCTGGGGAGAGTCCAATAACCATGGACCTCCCTAGTCTGAGAATATCAGGCCCCAGCTGTCTGCTTTACCTTGGCTGGTGATCCAATTTTGGGGGACCCCTACGTGGTTTTTTTTTTAATTATTTATTTAATTTAAAATAACAGATTGGGGTGCCCTCAGTTTTGGATTACCAGCCAAGGTGAGGTTGCCAGCTGTGGTCTGCAGGCTGCAGCCGTCTGCTTTACCCTAGCTGGCTACAAAACTAGGGGGAACCCTACGTCATTTTTTTTTCATTTTTTTGGCTAAATACAAAGCTAAGCACTCCTTAGTGCCACATGAAAGGCACCAAAGGGTGCTCCACTTTTTCTCCATTTTTTCTCCATTTTTTCTCCACTTTTTCTCCACTTTTTCTCCATTTTTTTCTCCACTTTTCTCCACTTTTTCTCCACTTTTTCTCCATTTTTTTCTCCACTTTTTCTCCACTTTTTCTCCATTTTTTTCTCCACTTTTTCTCCACTTTTTCTCCACTTTTTCTCCACTATTTCTCCATTTTTTTCTCCACTTTTTCTCCACTTTTTCTCCACTTTTTCTCCATTTTTTTCTCCACTTTTTCTCCACTTTTTCTCCACTTTTTCTCCACTCTTTCTCCATTTTTTCTCCATTTTTTTCTCCACTTTTTCTCCACTTTTTCTCCATTTTTTTCCACTTTTTCTACATTTTTTCTCCACTTTTTCTACATTTTTTTCTCCATTTTTCCTCCACTTTTTCTCCACTCTTTCTCCACTTTTTCTCCATTTTTATCTCCATTTTTTCTCCACTTTTTCTCCACTTTTTCTCCGTTCTTTTTCTATGGTCGGTCTACCCATTAGCTCTGCCATGCATACTGTAGCTCTACACCTACTGCACATGTTACTTTATGATTGACATCTCTTTCGTACCAGAGCTGTCTAAGCCTACTCTGACCCCATATTTGTCATTACTATATTGTCCTTGTACTGTATTATGACATTTGTATCGTGTGTTTCATTTCTTGCTGTGTTGCAATTTTTTTGCTGCATCCCAATTGTACCTCTACATTGTTCGAGTTTATGTTAATGTTCTCTCACTCTTATGTGATACTGATTATTGTCATTTTTCATGATTACATGCAGATAAGTCCAATCTGACGAAGGCTCAGGCCGAAACGTCATTTGTAACTTGTTTTGGACAAAAACATATATGCTTATGAAAACATTTTTTTTCTTAATACGGACCAATAAAGAGTGATTTTGCATTACTATCCGTTGTGACTTTCTGACTTAGTCTGGGAGATTTAGAGTGCCGAGGTTACTCACTAATTTTATCTATTATTACCTCTGAGCACCTATATACCAGTGAGCAGAGCTTCCTCTACAGTAGTTCTCCTGATTAGGCATGCCCTTACCTCATGAGCAGGGCATTGCAGCTTTGGTAGCAACCATTACGACATGGACTCTGCTGCTGTGGACCCGAGAAGAGTGAGTGCAGATTCATTGCACCCACACTCCTCACATGAAGGGTCCGCACTCCTAGAAAATGGGGGATACGTTCCCTGAGTGTCTCCCCCCCATATTCTAGACGGTCCAGAGTCGTCGTGGGACCCCTTTATTTTTTTTCTTACAATAAATTGGTGAAAGAGGAAATGTTTTGGGGACTGTTTTTTCAAATAAATTTCTTTTGTCGATTTTTTTTTTTGTTAGTACTGACAGTTTATGATGTTGGGTATCTAATAGACGCCATTACATCACAAACTGCTGGGCTTGATCTCAGGTTACTTTACAGCTAGTATCAACCCGATTTATTACCCCGTTTGCCACTGCACCAGGGCACGGGATGAGCTGGGGTGAAGCGCCAGGATTGGCGCATCTAGTGGATGCGCCACGTCTGGGGTGCCTGCGGCCTGCTATTTTTAGGCTGTGAAGGCCCAATAACTATGGACCTTCCCACCCTGAGAATACCAGACCACAGCTGTCCGCTTTACCTTGGCTGGTGATCCAATTTGGGGGGGACCCTACTTTTATTGTGTAATTATTAATATTTATAAAATAATTATAAAAAAGAGCCTGAGGGGACCTCCACATTGGATCCCCAACCACGGTAAAGCTGCCAGCTGTGGTTTTCAGGCTACAGCCGTCTGCTTTACCCTAGCTGGCTATCAAAAATGGGGGGACCAAACGTCATTTTTTTTTGTAACTATTTTTTTAAATAGAAAAAATTAATGGGCTTCCCTGTATTTTGATTGCCAACCAAGGTAACGGCAGGCAGATGGGGGTGGCAACCCATAGCTGTCTGCTTTATCTGCGCTGAGAATCAAAAATACCGCGGAGCGCTACGTCATTTTTTTTAAAGATTTATATTTACAGCACTGTGATGTCCAGCAATCAAAATACAGGGAAGCCCATTTTATTTTTAGTTATTTAAATAAATAATTAAAAAAAATATATATGGGCTCCCGCTGCATTTTTTGTATTGCTAGCTAAGGGTAATCTAAGCAGCTACTGGCTGCTAACCCCCACTGCTTGGTGTTACCTTCACTGCAATGGAAAATCCAGGGAAGCATTTTTTATTTTTTTTGCCAAAAAACTACAAAAAAAGGACGTGAGCTTCGCCATATTTTTGTATGCTAGCCAGGTATAGCAGGCAGGTGCTGGAAGAGTTGGATACAGCGCCAGAAGATGGCGCTTCTATGAAAATGCCATTTTCTGAGGTGGCTGCAGACTGCAATTCTCAGCAGTGGGGCCCAGAAGGCTCAGGCCAACCTGTGCTGCGGATTCCAATCCCCAGCTGCCTAGTTGTACCTGGCTGGACACAAAATTGGGGCGAAGCCTACGTCATTTGTTTTCTAATTATTTCATGAAATTCATGAAATAATAAAAAAAGGGCTTCCCTTTATTTTTGGTTCCCAGCCGGGTACAAATAGGCAACTGGGGGTTGGGGGCAGCCGTACCTGCCTGCTGTACCTGGCTAGCATACAAAAATATGGCGAAGCCCACATAATTTTTTCAGGGGGGCAAAAAACTTCTGCATACAGTCCTGGATGGAGTATGCTGATCCTTGTAGTTCTGCAGCTGCTGTCTGTCTGTATGGAGAAGAGCAGACAGCAGCTGCAGAACTACAAGGCTCAGCATACTCCATCCAGGACTGTATGCAGAATTTTTTTGCCCACCAAAAAAATGACGTGGGCTTCGCCATATTTTTGTATGCTAGCCAGGTACAGCAGGCAGCCACGGGCTGCCTCCAACCCCCAGTTGCCTATTTGTACCCGGCTGGGAACCAAAAATATAGGGAAGCCCGTTTTTTTTTAATTATTTCACTTATTTCATGAAATAATTAAAAAACAAATGACGTGGGCTTCGCCCCATTTTTGTGTCCAGCCGGGTACAATTAGGCAGCTGGGGATTGGAATCCGCAGCACAGGTTAGCCCGAGGTTTCTGGGCGCCTCTGCTGTGGATTTCAGTCCGCAGCCGTCCCAGAAAATGGCGCTCTCATAGAAGCGCCATCATCTGGCGCTGTATCCAACTCTTCCAACAGCCCTGGAGCTGGGTGACTTGTTGGGTAATCATGAGTTAATACTGGCTTTGTTTTACTAGCCAGTATTAAGCCAGAGATTCTTAATGTCAGGCACGTTTGACCCGGCCATTAAGAATCTCCAATAAAGGGTTAAAAAAAAACACCACACAGAGAAAAAATACTTTAATAGAAATAAATACACAGACACATTAGAGACTCCATCTTTATTACCCCCTGTCAGCCCTCCACGATCCTGCTCTTCTGTCTTCTTTCTTTCTAGTGTAGTAGTAGTGACGATTGTAGTGAGGATGAGGTTCACCAGCCCATCACTTGGGGCTGGGGAACCTCATCCTCAGTACAATCCTCACTAGTGTAGTAGTAGTGACGATTGTAGTGAGGATGAGGTTCACCAGCCCATCACTTGGGGCTGGGGAACCTCATCCTCACTACAATCCTCACTAGTGTAGTAGTAGTGACGATTGTAGTGAGGAAGGATGAGGTTCACCAGCTCATCACTTGGGGCTGGGGAACCTCATCCTCACTACAATCCTCACTACAATCGGGAAGCAGCGTGCAGCCTTTACTCCGTGAGTGATCAGTGCTGGCTGTCAGCGGTAACAGCGGTAACGCTGACAGACGCGTTACCATAGCAATGGTGCTCTCGGAGCTGCGGTTAGCGGTGACGTCACCGCTAACTGCGTTGCTATGGCAACAGTGATCTCCGTTAATGACCGGCTGTGTCAGCCGGTCCCTAACGGAACGGGGAGTCGACCGTGTGCTAGAGCATGTCACTGGTACACGGCGATACACATATTTGCACCGTGTACCGGAGAGATGCACTCGCAGGTCCTACATGACGCGTCATAGTCATGTGACCAGTCTGTAGCCAATGAGATAATAGCCACGTGACTGGTCACATGGCTATTCTGACGTCACGACAGGTCCTGCATCTCTGCTGGCAGTGCTGGTCACGGGAGGATTCAGCGATCATCGGATGGAATAGCGGCAGGAGACAGAGTGCAGAAGGGATCGCGAGGACCGGTAAGTGTTATGGTGTGGCGCCCCTGACCCGGTCAGGCACCACTGAGTACTGCACCCATGCTGGGGACAGTACAATACAGGTAATCCAGAAGGCTGACCGAGGTGTGACTACACAGGCGCATAGTGATCAGGTCTCACACATGTACCTATGAGAGGACCCCTGGGGATCCCAGGAGGGGGAAAAGCCTTCACCTCCACTGGAATAGTGGAGGGGGCCAAAAGCCTCCATCTCCTCTCAAGGGGTGTGGTAAGAGAGCCTGGTTGCTAGGTGGCGTAGGCAGGCACAAAGGGAAAAGAGAAGGAGGAGTAAACAGTCTGCAGCAGAGTGTGGAGGAGTGAGGAGCAGGAAAGAGAAGCTCTGACAGGAGCAGCAGTGAAGGTCCCAGATGTGAGCCGGTTCAGAGCAGAGTCCAGGGAGCTCCGAGGAGAGCTGACCCCTTCCCCTGGGCTGCTGTAGTCTGACAGCGTCCGCGCAGTGACTACCGACGGGGGAGAACGGTCACCTAGGAGTGCTACCCGAAACCCATCTCCAGCTAGAGAGAGAGCACAGAGTGGGAAGTAAGGATACTGCTAGGCAGAACCAGGCCCAAACGGGCGGCAGATCCCGGAGCGGGGATAGATCCACCTTTCCTTGCTAAACCTGCCGGTGTGGGGCCCTCAAAGCCCACACCACAACACCCAAAAGCCGCAGCCACGTAGCCACAGTTAGGGCCCACAGTTCACAGGAGGCAAGCAGCTGGAGTGATCTGGCCCAGGCAACAAGCAAACGGCAAACGAAGGGGAGAGAGGCTTCAGCAACTTCCCTGGGTGACCCCCATAGGGACTAAAAGTCGGGGTCACCCCAAACCACTAAGGGCTAAGGAAGGCGAGTTGGTAGTCACCATCAGAAGTCAGCCTGAAGGATACCTGGTTCCAGCCTGGTTCATCCCAGCTACGCCCGGGTTACTCACCCTGCCATCTGAAGTGAGTAAAACCCCTGAAAGACATTCTGCGTGTGTGGAGTTATTCTGCGCCTTGTGGTTCTACACATCTACACAGGGCCCTGGGGCTTGCCTCACTCTCAGGAGGCTATTCCAACTAACTGCACTCACCATCAGCCCCAGGCGTCCCTCAACCTGCAGTGGCGGTCCCCACTGACCGCAATACTGAGAGTGGCGTCACGACAAATAGAAGATCTCCTACCTGTGACAAGATCCAGCCGAGTGGAGTCCCTGAAGGTAATGCACCGACACAACACCTGTGGGGCTTCACATCTGGCGTCACGAACAGGATAAGGACTAGACCTGCTCAGACAGGTGACCATGTGCCTGGGCGGTCCGCTTGAAAAATTGGAAGCGCCGCCATATTGCCACCATGAAAAGCGCGCTGAAAAACAACAGCAGCCCGCGCTGGGAGAAGTTACCGCCCACGAAGAGGTGTGGCTACCCAGAGATCCCCTGCAGAGTTCTGACCTCGCTTGTGAAGAGAGCGGAAGCGTTCAGAGACGTCGGGACAGAAGGGGAGCCAGAAGCCTGCTGCTGGGAGAGGAGCTGCTGAAAGAGGCAGAGCGGAAACTGAACAGCTTGCTACTAGAGGCAACGACGAGTCCACTGCTGGGAAATCGTGCAGAAGAGGGCGCAGAAGAAATGGCGTCTGACCGCAGAAACCCAGAACCGGGCTCCGCTGCCTGGTGGTATCGGGAGCTGGCCCAGTTCTGCGACCGACTGGAGACCCGGGTCGTGGAGCAGATCAGAGAAGAACGCATGGAACTTCTGGAGATGGCTGCCGCGGTTCAGGCCTATGAAGGGAGAGCCGCGCGCCGAGCGCCAGACCGAGTGGCAACGACTCCGACCCCGATGCTGCCACCGATGGGTGAGTCCAGTGATGCCCCTGCCAGCGCGAGTGCCCCGACCCCTGCTGCCACGCCCGCGGTCCCTGAAGAGGCGCCCGGCGCGGCGACGCTGAGCCAGGCCGCAGCCACGCCAGGTGCGGCCCGCCAAGCCCAGGCCGCCGCAGCGATGCCCTGCTCGGCCCACCAAGACCCGGTCCCTGCAGCAACGCCCAGCCCGGCCCGCAAAGATCCGGCTGCCGCCGCGACCCTAATCCACGCCGCAGGCGTAACGCTGACCCAGGCCGCCGCCATGCTAGGCCCGGCCCGCCAAGCCCAGACCGCAGCAGCAACGCCCAGTCCGTCCCGCCAAGCACCGGCTACGGTAGCGATGCCCGCTGAGGCCCCGGCTACGACAGAAACGCCAATCCAGGCCGCCGCCATGCCAGGCGCGGCCCGCCAAGACCAGGCCGCCGCCACACAGGGCGCGGCCCGCCAAGACCAGGCCGCCGCCATGCAGGGCGCGGCCCGCCAAGACCAGGCCGCCGCCATGCCAGGCGCGGCCCGCCAAGAGATTGCATCACCATTTTCCCCGGCCTGCAAGGCCAGAGCAGACACCGCTCCCCAGTCCAAAGAGGTCCCTGCTGGAAAGCCCACACTGGGGGAGGACCCCGCATACTGGCAGCTGAAGGCTGACATGGAGGCCAAGTTTCCACAATGGATGGTGGACCGGTACATGCTCCCTCCGCACACCCCCAAGAGGATTCCGACAACTCCTGCAGCAACCACGCCAAAGAGTCCCCCGCCTGGGCCTGCTGATGAAAGTCCATCCCCAGCACTGCCACCAAAGGAGTGCTCAGAAGAACTAAGGGGGAGGGGAGGCCAGGAAGCTGAGGAGCTGACCCCGGAGCCATCAGCAGTGGATCCATGCCCCGAGCCAGAGATGCTGCCGTATTCCCGCTGGGACGAGGAAGACCCGATACCCTCTGCTGAAGAGGATCTGCCCCAAAGCCTCACCTGGGAGCTTGTAAGCTGCACCTCGCAGAATCCAGTCCGCAAGACACGGCGCCGTAGCAGAACCCAGTCTTCCCCTGCACCGCCATCCCCAGAGCAGAGAGAAGTCACAGCCAGAGACCTCGAAGAAAAACGGTTCCTGAGAAGAGCCAAAGCCCAGGTCAGAGGACCCCTTTGTAAAGGAGTAGTAGAAGATTTTAGCCTAAAATCAGGATACGGCTTTATAGTTGCACCTGGTATGAAAGAGGGCATTTTTGTCAATAGGAGAGACGTCAGAGCTAATTTGCCCAGAGGACATCCTGGAAGAAACCTAAGAATGGGAGACACAGTGCAGTTTACCATGCATCAAGGAGAAAGAGGCTGGTATGCGCTAGATGTAACACCATGTCCTAAAGACAAAGAAACAGACACGGAAGAAGAAAGGAAAGATAGAGAAAGAACAGAGAAAGAACCTACTGATGAGACTACCACAGACGAAGAAAGAGGTCAAGAAAGCAACAGGTGCCGCAGCCCTACAGGCCCAAGCCCTGGTGAGGAGGAATCTGCATAAAGTAAAGTACAACAAGTTACTGTTTTGACCAGTTTGAAAGTTTGCAACGTTTTAAAGTTTAAGTATGTGCCCACATAAACTAATGTGAGAAATGAACCTTAAGGCTATGAACTGGCTATAGCCACAAACTCTCGCAGTGTAAATAGTTACACCAGAGGGCACCACCACCACCAGAGTCAGCCTGTTTAGGGGCTTGGCTCGTCTGCAACCAGGGAGCACGTCCGTATATAGGGCCTTGGCTTACCTGCAACCAGAGAGCATGCCTGTTTATGGGGCCTGGCTCTCCACCACAAAGAGGGTACCTGGTCAGCACCAACTGTGAAGGCCGCCTCTGCATCCTGCCAGAAGAGGCTGAAGGCGCGGCTCCACCAGGCCAGGTATACCCTGAAGACCACCAGACCATGAAAGCCGCCTCTACATCCTGCCAGAAGTGGCTGAAGGCGCGGCCAAAGTGAGAGGGTTTTGGGTGGGTTAACGGACTTGTGGGTGGAGGGTGGTGATGTATGGTACCTGGTGGTTTTAAAAATGTTTTACCATGTTTTAATGTTTTATGCATTTTAAAATGTTGTCTTGCAGCCCGAGGACGTGCTGGTGATAACTAAGGGGGAATGTGGCGCCCCTGACCCGGTCAGGCACCACTGAGTACTGCACCCATGCTGGGGACAGTACAATACAGGTAATCCAGAAGGCTGACCGAGGTGTGACTACACAGGCGCATAGTGATCAGGTCTCACACATGTACCTATGAGAGGACCCCTGGGGATCCCAGGAGGGGGAAAAGCCTTCACCTCCACTGGAATAGTGGAGGGGGCCAAAAGCCTCCATCTCCTCTCAAGGGGTGTGGTAAGAGAGCCTGGTTGCTAGGTGGCGTAGGCAGGCACAAAGGGAAAAGAGAAGGAGGAGTAAACAGTCTGCAGCAGAGTGTGGAGGAGTGAGGAGCAGGAAAGAGAAGCTCTGACAGGAGCAGCAGTGAAGGTCCCAGATGTGAGCCGGTTCAGAGCAGAGTCCAGGGAGCTCCGAGGAGAGCTGACCCCTTCCCCTGGGCTGCTGTAGTCTGACAGCGTCCGCGCAGTGACTACCGACGGGGGAGAACGGTCACCTAGGAGTGCTACCCGAAACCCATCTCCAGCTAGAGAGAGAGCACAGAGTGGGAAGTAAGGAGACTGCTAGGGAGAACCAGGCCCAAACGGGCGGCAGATCCCGGAGCGGGGATAGATCCACCTTTCCTTGCTAAACCTGCCGGTGTGGGGCCCTCAAAGCCCACACCACAACACCCAAAAGCCGCAGCCACGTAGCCACAGTTAGGGCCCACAGTTCACAGGAGGCAAGCAGCTGGAGTGATCTGGCCCAGGCAACAAGCAAACGGCAAACGAAGGGGAGAGAGGCTTCAGCAACTTCCCTGGGTGACCCCCATAGGGACTAAAAGTCGGGGTCACCCCAAACCACTAAGGGCTAAGGAAGGCGAGTTGGTAGTCACCATCAGAAGTCAGCCTGAAGGATACCTGGTTCCAGCCTGGTTCATCCCAGCTACGCCCGGGTTACTCACCCTGCCATCTGAAGTGAGTAAAACCCCTGAAAGACATTCTGCGTGTGTGGAGTTATTCTGCGCCTTGTGGTTCTACACATCTACACAGGGCCCTGGGGCTTGCCTCACTCTCAGGAGGCTATTCCAACTAACTGCACTCACCATCAGCCCCAGGCGTCCCTCAACCTGCAGTGGCGGTCCCCACTGACCGCAATACTGAGAGTGGCGTCACGACAAATAGAAGATCTCCTACCTGTGACAAGATCCAGCCGAGTGGAGTCCCTGAAGGTAATGCACCGACACAACACCTGTGGGGCTTCACAATGGCAATGTTTATTAACTGTTTGTGTACATTTATCATGCATTTTTATGTGTTTGTGATTGCCTCCCATTATAGCCTATTGGCTCGAGTTCGGTTCGTCGAACGTTCGACGAACCGAACTCAAACGGGACCCCCGTTCGGCGAGCCGACCTCGAGCCGAACCGCGACCGGTTCGCTCATCTCTAGTTAAGACACATGCAGTACTTGTAAGCAAATGTAGAAAGTTGCCCAGCGCGCTACGGGGACCGGACAGCTGGTGCGTGGACAATGGCATGCAAGCCACCAATATTGTAGTGGGGTGGGAGACCCTCAAACTTCCCCAATCTGCGTGCAGTAGGGTCTGGTATATACTCAGTATGCCCTACTGTCTGAAGAGATGTATATCTGGCCAGTGAGGATTCAGGATAGGAAGCCTTCAGTATGTTGGCTGTAAAAATCAGTAAATGGTGAAATTCTAGGCCTCGGGCCTAGCAGTTGTCTTGTGGTGAAGAGAAACTCCACATAATGTCTTCCCTCAGAGGAGACTCAGCCAGAACCAGAACATTCCAGTTCTTTCCAGACAGAGGCTGGAGAATAGCTCCACCTATTGAGCCATGTGACCAAGAACTGGCCAATAGGAAAACACCCAATGCACACTTCAGATTCTTACAGTTTTCACCAGTAGATGGTGCTAGAACACAGCAAATGAAAAATGCTTTACTTATAACATATAACATAATATTACATATAAGTAAATGTACTTAAAGAAACAGACACAATCTGGACTGGGCCACTACACTACCACCACCATCCTCCCTGGAGCCACAGCTCTGCCTGTGGAGAGCTGAACCATCCGAGCTGCGTTGTCATCCACCCCAGCAGAGAAGTCTCGCAGTGGCAGCTGATATTGACCGCACACCACAGGTGGTGTCACGAACAACTACCCCCATTGCCCCCATCTCCAGCCATTTTATTGACACTGGGGTCCCGGAACTGGGCAAGCAACTGCGGCATCCCAGGAGAAGCACCGCGGCCCGGTGACGAGTAACCCCTGACCCCGTGGGCGCGTCACAAACACATTCATGGGAAATCCCCATGATGTCTGCTATTGCTTTAGCTGAAATTCGTCGATTCTCCAGTATGAGGTTCTGCACAGCATCAATGGAACAACAACCACTCTCAGGCATCCAGGACATTAATCATCAATGGTGCTGAAGGGGCCCGTTTTAAATTTGGTAACTCAGTTCTTAACTGTAAAATAAGAAGAGCATTGATCTCCCAATGTCTGCGACATATCACCATGAATATAGTTTGCAGACTTTCCTTGCAGAAACAAGAATTTTATCACTCCTCTGCTCTCAGTTGCTGTGAATATCACATTAGACTCTGCCATTTTGTTTTCCCGCATGCGTAGAACACTGTTGCCATAAGATTCAAACACAAAATTTTGAAAATATATAGTAGACAAATAAGGCTTTCATGTGATGTAACATTCGTTACCATAGAAACAAAAAAAGATCACAAAGCCAAAGACTTATCAGCAGTCCCTCGTACAAGTGAAAAAACTTACAAGATTAAAAACAAACAACAACCATGATTAATTGACATGAATAGAATCAATTTAACTCTTTGCAACATCTAACCACAATATCACACCAATTGGATTCTTTAAAGAATTATACATTCCACATGCACCGATGAGTCTTTAATAAATAAACATGGTGCCATTCTTATTGTTTAGTCCATTAGTAAACTTTCTGTTTAACTTGATAGTCCTAAAAACCTCCCATAGATATAATTTTGTCTGCCAGTTACCACCTCTACGTGGGGGATTTATCTTCTCAATAGCAAAACAATGCAATATAATCAAGAATACTGTTGTATTATTCACACCAGAATAGCTTATGTTTTTTTTATTTATATTATAGATATGCTCTGGCAGCTTTTTGAAACTTTTCTGCTTGTGCACCCAATATATTTTAAATCACAAGTTGTGAAAACCTTTGGTAGCAAATATTTGGTGGCTGATTTTTGCTGATGGATAAACTGGGGGGAGACCACATTGATTCTATGCGCTTTTTTGCTATTGAGAAGGTTAGTCCCTCACATAGAGGGGGTAGCTGATAGAAAAAATTATATATGTGGGAAGCATTTTGGATTATCAAGTCAACACTAGAACTACTGAGGTAGTCATTTTGACTACTTTGCACCATGTATTTCTATATAGGTGTCACGAGTCCAGTAGTTCTAGTGTTAAACACTAAGTTTCCTAATGGACTCAATAATAGGAATGACACCATGTTTATTTACTAAAGACTCAAAGGTGCATGTAAAATGTATAGTTCTTTAAAGAAACCGATTGGTATAATATTGTGGTTAGAGGTTGCAAAGAGTTAAATTGATTCTATTCATGTGATTTAATCATGATTATTATTTGTTTGTAATCTTGTTTTTTTTGCTTTTATATAATAATGTCACATTCATCATGTCTTTGCTGTCCATGATTTAGAGCATGTAATATGCTCAAAATAAGAAAGACCTCCTGCCCGATTCATAATGAATTTTTAATATGTAATCCTAATAAAGTAATTGGATTTTAGTCCTTTTTTGCCCCCCCCACGTTTTTATTTTTTTGTTCATGTTTACCTGTTGGACAGACATATGGTGCACTTGGATATGATGAAGCACAGCTGGATCTAAGTTGCAATCAACAGTATGTTTCTGTCTTGTCACTGTTCTGGCTCCACCGCTGGACTGCAGGAAGATTTTTCTCAGTATATCTCATATGTAAAGCTCTACTTTTCTTAATATTTAGTCACAGCTTTTATATAGTGACTTTTTTGACTTTTTTTTTCTTGTTCCACTGAGTATCTTTTATTTTTCCATATGATGGAGTCCAGACAAGATAAATTAGGCCAAGTGTTTGGTGCAGCTCCACAGGAGCATTATACAGTAATAGAGAATTTAAAGATCTGATGTCTCAACTGGAGAAAATCTCGTTCCAAGAATATCGGACATGGTGGCACCACAATTCCTTCACTAATTACAGTATGTAGTGAAAGAGATGACTCCCCGAGGTCTAAGGATCAAAAAAGTCCCCACTTACACACATGGTCAAATTTGTTGGTACCCCTCGTTTAATGAAAGAAAAACCCACAATGGTCACAGAAATAACTTGAATCTGGCAAAAGTAATAATACAGTAAATTAAAAATCTATGAAAATTAACAAATGACATTGCTTTTCAACCATGCTTCCACAGATTTTTTTAAAAAATAAAACTCATGAAATAGGCCGGGACAGAAATGATGGTACCCCTGAAAATATGCAAAAGGGTCTAATCCCCCCCTATGGCATTGATATTGAGCTCTGGATACTCTTGCAGCATCCTCTCCAGTTATTTACTACGTGTCAGACTTCTACTCTGTTCTGCTGGTGCATGCGATGGTCTAAAAAATGTGTGCCAAACCTCACAGAAATTGCTTATTACCACTTGAAATGTTGCTGCTACTAATACCTCTATGTTAACCATGTGACATTCCCATGGTTGGAGTTCTAGAACTGCGATGCACACTGTGTGCCTCACTGCTGTTTTGTGGAAAACTACTGTTAAGCTTGTTTGATACTCCAGCATCTGTGCATCCCTTTCCAGGGGGGAAGCATCTTGCTAAATTTACTCTTGTACCGTGGATCCAACAGTGGCAACCCAGTAGTCAGGACTATTTCTAATACTAACAATAATGACATTATGTTGTAGATAATGCAGCAAGAAGGCACTCATGTGTCAGACGCTTCCATGAGGTCCAAGTCCATGTTATGTTGGTGACGAAGTAATGCTCTAACTTGCCTTCTCCATCCCTTTCCACCAACCACCAACAAAAGAGACGGGATCGATATCTTTTTCATCTCCTGAATTTTCGATGCCCATCACCCTTTCTCCTCCATTTGTTACTCGGCTGCTGCATCTTCACCACCAATTTGTTTATTAACATGAGCTCACCTTGAACGATGGACTTCACCCTCCTGTGACACCCGCCTGTGCAAAAACTGTCCAGACTGTACATGAAATAGTATCCCTTTCTCATCCTCCTCTGCTTCTTCCTCTTCCTCTGGGACACCCACCTCCCTCCGCAGACTATTCAAAGTGTGCTCCAACATGTAGATGATCAGATTAGTTATGCTGATGACGGCGTCATCAGCACTATCCATCTTGTAGCCATTGTGAAACTGTGCAGGATGGTGCAGAGGTCTGCAATCATGATTTGCCCCACATCTGCTCTGTGTTGTCCCAGTCTATGCATCATGGCAAAGTGGTCCAGGGCTTGATGCTGCTGCCACAGCCACTGCAAAGTGTGCAGCGTGATATTCCACCATGTTGGCACATCACATATCAACAAGTTAACCGGTACACCGAAAGACCATTGTAGCATTGTCGATTAGACGCGGGGTGTGAATGGCAACCATACAATCTGCAGCAGTGCACCCAGGCCAGGATAGTGGGTTAGAAATTTCTGGAGAAACCGGTTGAGGACTTTAGCCATGCAAGGCACATGTGTGATGTGGCTCACGCATAGGGCCACTGATAGGTTTGCACCTTTATCACACACGGCCTTCCCTAGCTCCAGCTTCAGTGGAGACAGTAATTTATCAAACTCGGCCCGGATATTCACAACTCTGCAGCTCTGTGAATTGCTTCTAAAAATGCATAATAATTTCAGCACTGCCTTTTTGTATTGAACCCTACCTAAGCTTTATGGAGGTGGGGGGAACTCACTCTGCCCTCTTGGAATGTATGTTACATTAAGGGAGAGGTTGAGGGCGCAGCTGGAGGCCCTAGAGGAGGAGGAGGAGGAAGCAGTAAAGGAAGTAGTAGATCGAGAGGTTTGTCCCACAAGCCTTGGGGATTTCAAGACTTAGGGGCACTTTGCACACTATGACATCGCAAGCCGATGCTGCGATGCTGAGCGCAATAGTCCCCGCCCCCGTTGCAGCTGCGATATCATGGTGATAGCTCCCGTAGCGAACATTATCGCTACGGCAGCTTCACATGAACTCACCTGCCCTGCGACGTTGCTCTGGCTGGCGAACCGCCTCCTTCCTAAGGGGGCGGGTCATGTGGCGTCATAGCGACGTCACACGGCAGGCGGCCAATAGAAGTGGAGGGGTGGAGATGAGCGGTATGTTTCCGCATAGCCGGCTGGGACGCAGGTTGGGGATGTTCCTCGCTCCTGCGGCTTCACACACAGGAACGAGGAACAACATCGTAACATCGGTCTTTCCCAATTCATGGAAATGACCGACGCTACACCGATGATACGATTACGATGCTTTTGTGCTCATTAATCGTATCAAAAATGCTTTACACACTACGATGTCGAGAGCGACACCGGAAGTGCGTCACTTTTGATTTGACCCCACCGACATCGCACCTGCGATGTCGTAGTGTCCAAAGTGCCCCTTAGGAAGCAGCAACTAGAGTAACCCAGTGCCAAGTCAGTGAGCTGTAACACCCCTAGCCATGCTTGCTTGTCCAGGTGTCAGTGGTGAAATGCACCCTGGGAGACAGAGTTTTTCAAGGAAAAAGTAATGTAATGTAATGCAACATGATGGTGTAGCGCAGATACAGCTTTATTTAAAGAAGTAATGGCGACTGGGCAACTGGTACTGGAGGACTGCAATGTCCATCAGGTTTCAGAAACTGTCTGTATCCACCAGGCAGAAAGGCAGCATTTCTGTGTCCAACAGCTTAGAAATGGGGAAGTTCAAGCACTTTGCTCTGGTCTGTGTTGGAGGAAGTGATATGTTAGGTGACCAAAACTAGAGGACTGAGGGCTGGCTTCTGTGCTGAGAGAAGGTGGACTATGAAGGAGGTGTAGGCAGAGGTGTAGTGCTGTGTCAAAAATAGCTCTGGGCCTAGGGAATACTATGTGCAAAAAAACAACCAAATTATTCTCAATATATTTTATTATAGTATAAAATGTTTTTTGATACCACACCATTTAGTGAATATTGGACATACAAAATCAATTTGTCTCAGATTACACCAATTTTCTGGTCACCCCTGGTCTTGAATATCAAGAGCAGGGTTTACATTCAGATTATCTGACAAATTGACAAATTGATACAATCAAATTACATTAGATACAGAACAAGTTCACATAAGGGGACAGTAATACATTGCACCAAGTCAGACTTAACTTTGGGATTTTTAAGCGATTCTTCAGGCACATTGGTACATAGATAAATATATCACTCAGATAGTATAACCAAAGTCGTCCAGAATTAAGTCACAAGCCGTTTAATATCCAGTCCCGCAATCAATAGGGTGAACCGCCGACCATCAATATTTAATCAGAGTGAGTCTCCCCCTCGACGCGTTTCCCCACATTACATGTGGTTCATCAGGAGGCTAGGGAGGTAAATATAGTCGATCAGCAATCAGACAAACATGGATGAACACAAATCACTACAAAATAATACCAAACAAGGGAAGGGAGAAGAAGATTGTAACACCTACTTGTCAGAGAAAGGGATAACAGACATGCAGATCCATGGCGCCATTCTTATTCAGGTCAGCAGCATCACAGAGGAATCCTGTATTGATGATGATATACCACCGTCCTCAGAGGCATCATGGAGCTGCATGTCAGGGAGGAATTTAAATAGCCCACACAGACCAGATCAGCTGTGGACAATTCAAACACTCCCACAATCAACGTAACCAAAGTCGCGAGTGCGCAAGCGCGACATAGCGCTACCAATGCGCACGCGCGAGCCAGAACAGGGACACACAGGATAATATTAAAGACCTCTTACGCATGCGTGAGATCCCAGTCAAGGCCACATCCTACGCTGTAAATTACAGCGATCACATGATAAGGTGAGGGCGTGATATCTTATAATATCACGCAAGAGCAGTGAATCAGATACGGGACTTAGAAATTCCCCAGTACACATACTGCGCATGCGCAGTACCAAAAATTGGGCCAGTCTAATTTCAAGTCTGAGGTGGCTATAGCGCTAGCTGCAGTTGGCATTACATGAGGGGATCCCACGCTTGCGCGAACATTTTAGGTCTATAGTACTCATAATCGATTTGAAATGATATTATAAGTATACCATTCCGATAATTACAAATATTGTAAGATCACATAGGGGCAACAAGAGCAATTCAAGTTTCTCATGCATCATACAAAAAACATAAACAGTAGGTTATAACCCCCTTGTCAATTAATCGTCCCGGGATTTTCTCATGAACAAGCGGATAATGCAGAAAATGTTCCCCAACAATGTGGGCAACCCCATAAAGGAAGTTTATCCCATAAGTATATCGTATTGGATTAGAGGTGTAGTGCTGGATTGAGAAATATGTGGTGTGCTCGTTGTCTCACATGGGTCAAAAACACCAGCCATGATCACTTCCATTACAGCTAATGGGCTCTCACTCACCCCGACTGTAATGGGTAAACAAGTGGAGGTTGTACCGTCGGAGATCTGTGTGAGAATAGTTTTGACGGTGAGTCAGGAGGAGAAAAAAGCAACAGATGCCATTGATTTTATGGCCGGTGGTTGGGTAATGCATGTTGGTTGCACCTGTGTCGGTTCATGCATGCAGTAGTCAAATTATTAGAATTTTTGCCTCCACTAAGTTGTTGTTTACAATTTTGGCAGAAAACAAAGGTTTGGTCATCTTTTGTGGTTACAAACAAGGCCCAGGCTAGGCAACCCTTCCTGTGAATTGCAGGCCAGCATCCGCTACTGGCCACAGCCACTCTAGCACATGTTGTTTATCACCCTCATTTTGAAGTTGAAGTGATGTGCAGCTGCCACAAAAATCTAGTGGAGTAGGCTGTCCAGTAACAGAAATTGTTCTTATTTCTCTTGGGATAGGATGAGTCGGTGTTTGCTCAGTAGAGCTTTGACTAACATTAGAACGTCCCACATGTACACCTCAAACACCCCTGCCTATTCACCCTTCCACCACAACCTCATAGTGAATTACCACTTATGGTTGATGTATCCTTTCAAACAGATGTTTCACAACTCTATGCCCATACCTATCAGGCGCCTAACACAAAAGATAGATTGTTTATTTCTTGCCTAGTATTGTGAAGGCACTAAAAATTACCAATAACTAGAAATGTGGTTCACTGCGTAATTTGGTGCAGGCACTGAAAAGTGCCAAGACCTATTTAGCTAATTCACTAGCAAATTTTGAGCAGGCATTACTAAGAAACAATACCTAGAAATGTGGTTCGCTGGGTAATTTAGAACAGGCAGTAATAAGTAGCAATACCTAGAAATTTGATTCACTGGCTAATTTATAACACACAGTACTAAGTATCAATACCTATTTAGATCACTCACTAGTAACCCTTTAGTAGGCACTCCCAAGTAGCAATCCCTATTTCTATCATGAAATGCCAATTTGTGGCACACAACTTTCCCTAAAACCACAAAAATTCCCATTACAAAATTTTATTAGACTAAAAATCACACAACCACGTGTGAAATACAAATCACACACATTAAAATTACTTGTTATAACTAATTTTTGGGTATTATATCTTCAGCTGGTGTTCAACCTACCCATATGGTGGCAATAGGCTAGTAGGGTTGATCTATACAGATGGGAATCTGTATCTAGGAAACACTAATTTTAATGTGTGATTTGTATTTCACACGTGGTTGTGTGATTTTTATTCTAATAAAATTTTGCAATGGGAATTTTTGTGGTTTTATGAAAAGATTTTCCTTATATGTATTGTGACAAATTAATTAACACAACTTTCCCTACACTGCACGTCCCTATTCTATATTATCGCTCTCCTATCTATCTCATTTACCTATCATTAAACCTCAAGCTAAACTGTCTAAAAGCACCTTCCCTAATGTTTAACATTCACAAACTTGTGCCAGTGCCGCTTGTCCTTATTTTATATGCAAAAGGACATGTGACTTAAGGCCCAGTCACACTAAACAACTTACCAGCGATCCCAACAACGATACAACCTGATAGGGATCGCTGGTAAGTTGCTAGGAGGTCGCTGGTGAGATGTCACACTAAGCGACTCTCCAGTGATCCCACCAGCAACCTGACCTGGCAGGGATCGCTGGAGCGTCTCTACACGTGGAAGCATACACGGGTAACCAACCCGATTTTTACCTTGGTTACCAGCGCACACCGTTTAGCGCTGGCTCCCTGCACACCTAGCCACAGTACACATCGGGTTAATTACCCGATGTGTACTCTGCTACGTGTGCAGGCAGCAGGGAGCCGGCTTCTGCGGATGCTGGTAACCATGGTAAACATCGGGTAACCAAGAAGCCCTTCCCTTGGTTACCCGATATTTACCTTCGTTACCAGCGTCCGCCGCTCTCATGCTGCCAGTGCCGGCTCCCTGCTCCCTGCACACATAGCCACAGTACACATCGGGTTAATTACCGGATGTGTACTCCAGCTACGTGTGCAGAGAGCAGGGAGCCGGCACTGACAGCTGAGAGCGGCGGACGCTGGCAACGAAGGTAAATATCAGGTAACCAAGGGAAGGGCTTCTTGGTTACCCGATGTTTACCGTGGTTACCAGCGTCCGCAGAAGCCTGCTCCTGCTGCCTACACATTTAGTTGTTGCTCTGTCGCTGTCACACACAGCGATGTGTGCTTCACAGCGGGAGAGCAACAACTAAAAAATGGCCCAGGACATTCAGCAACCACCAGCGACCTCACAGCAGGGGCCAGGTTGTTGCTGGATGTCACACTAAGCAACATCGCTAGCAAGGTATGCTTCAGCAGCGATGTTGCTAGCGATGTTGCTTAGTGTGACAGTACCTTTAGGCAGACAATGACACAAGCCCTTTTATCAGAACCTTGTGGATGTTTGCTGAGCCATGATTGGCTGCAGGAACATCCACAAATAATGTTAAAGGGAAAAAAAAGGCTCTGCACACTTCTGTCTTCTCCCAAGTCTCCACCCCTTCCACCCATTAAATACATCATCATACAGCACCATAATCCTATCCAGAAGCATAACATGTTATTAGAAAAGCATTTTTGGAAAACACAATCAGTTATCGAACAAAAACTAACATTGACTGCTTTTGGAAAAAGTGCTCGTGTTACCAAGCCCGAGCCAAACAGGTTAAGGCTGCTTTCACATTTCCGTTTTTTTCCATCAGTCGCAATCCGTTTTGTGACTGATGAGACGGATGCGGCACAAATTGTGTGGAAACTGATGTGAGGAAGAGCATTAAAATAAACAGAATCTGTCGGGGTTTTTTTTTTTTTTAACAAATATTAGTTGTAATGAAAAGCTAGTCTGGGAGAGGAGAGAAAGAGAGAGAAAGAGAGTTAAAAAATGGATCCGTCACCTGATTCCTTCATTTCAGGAATGACGACGGATTCCTGTGCCCATAGACTTCCATTATAACTAACGATGGACGCTAACGGATCCGACGCTTTCAGTTTTTTCGACACACACAAAAAATGTTGCATTGTGCGGTGCTTCCATCCGATAGTCAGTCATTCCACGACTGATCCGTCGCAGGACGGATGCAACACAAGACCATCAGTCGTAAACCGTCGTTAATATAACTCAATGGGGAAAAAAACTGAATCCTGCTAATTATTTTGCAGGATACCGTATTTTCTCAAAGCAACGGATTGCAACTGATGGAAAACAACGGAAATGTAAAAGCAGCCTAAGGCTCATATCGAATTTGAAATTGGCGAACTTTTATCGAACATGTTAGCTCATCTCTACTCATCATCTGAAACTGACTTTTCAGATATTAATGATGTCATTGACATTGGGGACTCTTCCTTTGAGACTGTCTAAGCAAATTTAATTGTAGACCATAAGGGACCTGATCATACAGGCATATGAAAAAGTTTGGGCACCCCTATTAATGTTAAGCTTTTTTCTTTATAACAATTTGGGTTTTTGCAACAGCTATTTCAGTTTCATATATCTAATAACTGATGGACTCAGTAATATTTCTGGATTAAAATGAGGTTTATTGTACTAACAGAAAATGTGCAATCCGCATTTAAAAAAAATTTGACCGGTGCAAAAGTATGGGCACCCTTATCAATTTCTTGATTTGAACACTCCTAACTACTTTTTACTGACTTACTAAAGCACTAAATTGGTTTTGTAACCTCATTGAGCTTTGAACGTCATAGGCAGGTATATCCAATCATGAGAAAAGGTATTTAAGGTGGCCACTTGCAAGTTGTTCTCCTATTTGAATCTCCTATGAAGAGTGGCATCATGGGCTCCTCAAAACAACTCACAAATGATCTGAAAACAAAGATTATTCAACATAGTTGTTCAGGGGAAGGATACAAAAAGTTGTCTCAGAGATTTAAACTGTCAGTTTCCACTGTGAGGAACATAGTAAGGAAATGGAAGAACACAGGTACAGTTCTTGTTAAGCCCAGAAGTGGCAGGCCAAGAAAAATATCAGAAAGGCAGAGAAGAAGAATGGTGAGAACAGTCAAGGACAATCCACAGACCACCTCCAAAGACTATATATTATATATAGATATGATTGTATTTATGCATATATCTATATACCATGTAGTCATACTGTTATATATATTCCTCACGTTTCTATTGTAAACATCTCTAGTTTTATGCTTTTGAATTATGTGTTAAAACGTGTATTATACTAATCATTAGAAATCGTTGGTCAGCACATGATTATTTCCCCTATACTTCATACCTTTCACACAAATCTGTGTGTTTGTGGCTTGCACGCATGCGTCGTCCTCCGGCTTCCCTATCAGTAAGGGTGGGGAGGAGTCTGGTCATGTGATATGGACGGCCCTCCCCAGTCATGACACGGCAGCCGGCTGTTGATGGGGGTTCCTATGGCGACGCATTTGTCACCAATTAGGTCACCACACACCGATTGGTGTGTGGATAGTTAAATACTTGCGTTAACCACTACCTTAACGCCCCTGGATGAAGGCATGTGCCGAAACACGTGTAGGGTGTCCTGTGTACCCGGCTCCATTCCTGCCTGCCATAATCCTGCTGTCACGCTTAGGTAAATGCCTGCATAAGCTCCTTGGATACAGTGGTTGCCTTTTATGGGAAACTACTTACAGACTCTTGCCCCTATTGGGTTTAGCAGTCTCCATTATAGTGGGTCTATATACAGCATCTTGCTTCAAATGGAAGTATCTGACTATTTGAATCTATAATGTGTGCATTGTGGTTTTGTATTGCCACATGGCTGCAATTGTATCTTATAGTATTATATCTATGCATTACTTATAGTCATTTGGCCCCTTTGGATACAATCCTATTTTTGATCCATCATCTATTGGAGTTTATAATAGCTATGTTTATCTTGTAATGACATATAATTTAACCATTTTATATCTATAGTGACTGTGGTAAATTGATGCATGTTTGAATGCACCCGGGTATTTTTGTATCTACTTTTATGGTGTTTTAACCCCTCACTTGACCAATAAAATAATTTATTCACTTATTGGACTTTTTGATCGTGTTTTTTCTCTCCTCTCTGGTCTACAGTTCATGTTAAGCCCAGAAGTGGCAGGCCAAGAAAAATATCAGAAAGGCAGAGAAGAAGAATGGTGAGAACAGTCAAGGACAATCCACAGACCACCTCCAAAGACCTGCAGCATCATCTTGCTGCAGATGGTGTCAATGTGCATCGGTCAACAATACAGTACACTTTGTACAAGGAGAAGCTGTATGGGAGAGTGATGCGAAAGAAGCCGTTTCTGCAAGCACTTCACAAACAGAGTCGCCTGAGGTATGCAAAAGCACATTTGGACAAGCCAGTTACATTTTGGAAGAAGGTTCTGTGGACTGATGAAACAAGGATTGAGTTCTTTGGTCATACAAAAAGGCATTATGTATGGAGGAAAAAAACACGGCATTCCAAGAAAAGCACTTGCTACCCACAGTAAAATTTGGTGGAGGTTCCATCATGCTTTGGGGCTGTGTGGCCAATGCCGGCACCTGGAATCTTGTTAAAGTTGAGGTTCACATGGATTCAACTCCGTATCAGCAGATTCCTGACAATAATGTGCAAGAATCAGTGACGAAGTTGAAGTTACGCAGGGGATGGATATTTCAGCAAGACAATGATCCAAAACACCGCTCCAAATCTACTCAGGCATTCATGCAGAGGAACAATTACAATGTTCTGGAATGGCCATCCCAGTCCTCAGACCTGAATATCATTAAACATCTGTGGGATGATTTGAAGCGTGCTGTCCATGCTCGGCGACCATCAAACAACTGAACTAGAATTGTGTTGTAAACAGGAATGGTCAAATATACCTTCATCCAGGATCCAGGAACTCATTAAAAGCTACAGGAAGCGACTAGAGGCTGTTATTTTTGCAAAAGGAGGATCTACAAAATATTAATGTCACTTTTATGTTGAGGTGCCCATACTTTTGCACCGGTCAAATTTTGTTTAAATGCGGATTGCACATTTTCTGTAAGTACAATAACCTCATTTCAATCCAGAAATATTACTGAGTCCATCAGTTATTAAATATATGAAACTGAAATAGCTGTTGTATAAACCCAAATTGTTATAAAGAAAAAAGGTAACATTAATAGGGGTGCTCAAACTTTTTCATATAAACATATATAAAGCTCCAGCACTCCTTAGAAGAAATAGCAAAAAAGTCTCGGGTGGTGCTGAATACGTTTTTTATTAAATCAAGAATAAAGTCTGTCCCATAAACGTTTCGGTCTACATCAGACCTTTATCAAGGGATCTATCAGACTAGAGTACTGTAGAAATGAATATGCACCAACGGACAATAAGCGTAATCATCAGTTGCGTCTGACAGTAGGATAGGATACTGTGATTGTGTAACCCAGGTAGTTTTATCACGTTAATTCATGAGCAATATATCACGTTAATTCATGAGCAATAGGAAGAGACTCGTGTCTTACACCTTGGGGGCAAGATACTGTTTGTACTCTGCGCATGTGCTGGCGGGCAAAGAAAGGAGGAGAGGGAAACCCAATTCTATATGTAGGGTATTAAGCCCAAAGAAGTAGCCTGAATAATCAGGGTTGAAGTCACAATCACAGTCGTTCTTGGTCAGGGGTAAATCCCATATGTTCCCAATCGAGCAATAAGGGATATTATATGGCTGTCATATCGAATGTATGAACTTATTATACTGTGGAAAGGCACAGTGGCAGGTCTTCTATGATATCAGATGAAGAATCATATGTTCTAGGTACTAGGCAACCGTGCCAGCTGCAGGCTTGAACAGGTTAAAAAACCGTGGAGATTCGTCCGGAGAGGGATAGTGGACATGTAGCCGGCATTGGACCGTGCCTGTGTCCTGGTGGATGTGGGTAAACCGGATACTCCGGTATCCGGTTTACCCACATCCACCAGGACACAGGCACGGTCCAATGCCGGCTACATGTCCACTATTCCTCTCCGGACGAATCTCCACGGTTTTTTAACCTGTTCAAGCCTGCAGCTGGCACGGTTGCCTAGTACCTAGAACATATGATTCTTCATCTGATATTATTGAAGACCTGCCACTGTGCCTTTCCACAGTATAATAAGTTCATACATTCGATATGACAGCCATATAATATCCCTTATTGCTCGATTGGGAACATATGGGATTTACCCCTGACCAAGAACGACTGTGATTGTGACTTCAACCCTGATTATTCAGGCTACTTCTTTGGGCTTAATACCCTACATATAGAATTGGGTTTCCCTCTCCTCCTTTCTTTGCCCGCCAGCACATGCGCAGAGTACAAACAGTATCTTGCCCCCAAGGTGTAAGACACGAGTCTCTTCCTATTGCTCATGAATTAACGTGATAAAACTACCTGGGTTACACAATCACAGTATCCTATCCTACTGTCAGACGCAACTGATGATTACGCTTATTGTCCGTTGGTGCATATTCATTTCTACAGTACTCTAGTCTGATAGATCCCTTGATAAAGGTCTGATGTAGACCGAAACGTTTATGGGACAGACTTTATTCTTGATTTAATAAAAAACGTATTCAGCACCACCCGAGACTTTTTTGCTATTTCTTCTAAGGAGTGCCGGAGCTTTATATATGTTTCTGAGATTTATTTTTCTCCAGAGCACCCGACTAGATAGTGAGCCAGGCTTATTTTTTCTATTGGACAAACTTTTTCATATGACTGTACATAATAATTAGTATACAATGGTAAGAAAACCACAATACCTAAAATAGCACAGTATAAATATATAAATATATATGCCAGCAAATATAATAATTTAAAATTAGGATGAGGTGGATATTATATAAATAAGCTATGAAGGAAAATAAGTTATTAAGTGCAAGTAGGTAGATATATATAAATATATAAATAGAGGTAATGGATAAATTAATATAACATTGTTGTCTTAAAATATATATATATATAATATAAAAAAATATATATATACATATATAATGTATGTATATATATATATATATATATATATATATATATATATATATATATATATATATTAGTATAGGCTGTTGTATTAATATTAAACCACTGGGTGGCATGAAAGTCCTGTCACAGGGAAACTGAACTACTATGACTCCGTTAATTCATATGTCTGAGCACAGACAACAAAATACTAGTAAGCCAACTTATAATCAGATCCCCGAGTCAGGGTGCAAAAACATTACCTCAGAAACATGTGGTGGTAGTATAGGTCCCTCCACCATGGTATACTAATTATTTGTGTACGATTAGGTCCCTCATGTTCTATAATTGTATCATTCGCCTATTTTAAAATACTGTAATTTTTAGATATTTTCAATAAAATATGAATATTTTTATACTTCTGTTTTAACTCCATTTCCCGGTGGTTTATGGTGACTCCTTTTGTTAGTTGATATGAATGTCGCATCAAAACTACAATGCAAAAACCTCTCCAAATCTAAATTTAAAGCCCACATTTGCAAAAAAACACTCAAATTTAGTAATTAAGAAAGAAGAAAAGGGTGTTGCGTTATGGTTTTGGATGCTGAACTATATAAGTACGCTCTATTCTAAATGATGCTCAATCATACACCAAGGTTCAATCAAATCCCACGGAAATTTGTAAGAATACATTAACAAAACTTGTTTTGGATTGTTTTAGTTTAGGAGTGTTGGATTACCTCAATAAGGATTTTTACCTAGTGGCTATATTTCATGGCCTCCCAAAAATGCACAAGGAGATATTTCTGCCCCCCTTATGGCCCATTATTTTGGGAATTGGTTCCCTTAGTGAAGGTCTAAAGGCCGCTTTACATGCTACAATAAATCTTACTATGTGTCGGCGGGGTCACGTCGTAAGTGACGCACATCCGGCATCATAAGTATGATTGTAGCGTGTAAAACCTCCGTGCAATTGCGAATGAACGAAAATCCGTTTATAGTATGCACGTCGTTCATTCCTCAAAGATTGAACGTGCGGTTGTGCAATGTTCCCGGGGCAGCACACATCGCAGTGTGTGACACCCTGGGAACATTGAACGACACCTTACCTCTGTCCGCGGCTCCCACCAACAATGCGGAAGGAAGGAGTGATTATAGTTTTGTCTCATGTGATATTGTGGACTTACAATGTATGCTAAACCAGACTGTATAAATTACCTCAAAAGTAATTATGCAAACTTGAGATTTACTTGTAAGGGTGCTGATAAGATGGACTTTTTAGGCATTTTGTTTGAGGGTGATAAAGATGAAAAAAATATTGCCTGTTTTGTTTATAGAAAACCAGTGAGCAGTAACACCTTGCTCAAAGTCTGCCACCCTATTCACACAATATCCTCCATTCCTTATGGTGGGTTTATAAGAGCAAAGCATATTTGCTCACAGTTCTACCTTAAATGAGGAGTGTACCTTCATTATTAATAGGCTTATGGATTGAGATTATGGTGTGGATACTGTCAGAAATGCAAGAAACAAATTATAGACATAAGATATTGAGGAACGCGGTTTACAATAATAACATGTTCAAACAAAAAGAGTCCAACAATTTAGTTTTTAGGACTCTACACATCCAATTTAATAACATCAAAAAAATATTATTGAATACCTGTATTTTAACAAGACTGTATGTGGGGCCCCGAGGTGCGGTGTCGGTGCAGCTGTGCATTACCTTCAGGGACTCCACGCGGCTGGATCTTGTCACAGGTAGGAAATCCTCTATTTTGATTGTCGTGACGCCACTCTCAGAATTGCGGTCAGTGGAGACCGCCACTGCAGGTTAGGGGTGCCTGGGGCCGATAGTGGGTGCAGTCAGTTGTAATAGCCTCCTGAGAGTGAGGCATGCCCCAGGGCCCCGTGTAGATGTGTGGAACTACAAGTCGCAGAATGACTCACACGCACAAGCAGAATGTCTTTCCAGGGTTTTACTCACTGAGGGTGGCAGGGTGAGTAACCCGGGCGTAGCTGGGATGAACCAGGCTGGAACCAGGCGTCCTTCAGGCTGACTTGTGAGGGTGGCTACTGACTCGCCTTCCTTAGCCCTTCTGTTGTTTGTGGTAACCCCGACTTGCAGTCCCTATGGGGGTCACCCAGGGAAGTTGCTGCTCCCCTCGTTTCGGCCCGTTTGCTTGTAGCCTGGACCAGGTCACTCCGGCTGCTTGCCTCCTGTGAACTATGGGCCCTCACTTTGCTACGTGGCTGCGGACTCTGTGGTGTTGTCTTGGGGGTTTGAAGTGCCCCCTCAGGCAGGTTTGGCAGAAGAAAACTGGATCTATCTCTGCACTGGGACCTGTTACCCCTGCGGGCCTGGTACCTCCCTAGCAGTCCTCTTACTCTCCACTCCGTTGCTCTCTCTTTAGCCTTGTGTGGATTTCAGACGGCACCACTAGGTGACCGTTCTCCCCCGTCAGTAGTCACTGCGCGGACGCTGTTAGACTGCAACAGCTCCAGGGTCGGCTTCTGCTCTCCCTGAGCTGCACACTAAACCGGCTCACTTGTGGGACCTGCCCTGCTGCTCCTGTCTGAGCTCCACTTCCATGCTCCTCACTCCTCCACACTCTGCTTCAGACTCCTCCTTCTCTTTTCCCTTTGTGCCTGCCTACGCCACCTAGCAACCAGGCTCTCTACCACACCCCTTGAGTGGAGATGGAGGCCTCGCCCCCTCCTGGGTTCCCCAGGGGTCCTCCCAAAGGTACATGTGTGAGACCTGATCACTATGCGCCTGTGTAGTCACACCTCGGTCAGCCTTCTGGATTACCTGTTTTGTACTGTCCCCAGCATGGGTGCAGTACTCAGTGGTGCCTGACCAGGTCAGGGGCGCCACATTCCCCCTTAGTTATCACCAGCACGTCCTCGGGCTGCAAGACAACATTTTAAAATGCGTGAAACAGTAAAACATTTTAAAACCACCAGGTACCATACATCACCACCCTCCACCCACAAGTCCGTTAACCCACCCAAAACCCTCTCAGGAGGCAGGTCACCGGTTTCTTTTGGTAACCAGGTCTGGGCCATCCGTTTCCCCAGACCTTTCCTCCAATCTGCCTCTCCCGTTGGCCGCGCCTTCAGCCACTTCTGGCAGGATGTGGAGGCGGCTTTCATGGTCTGGTGGTTTCAGGGTATACCTGGCCTGGTGGAGCCGCGCCTTCAGCCTCTTCTGGCAGGATGTAGAGGCGGCCTCCACAGTTGGTGCCGACCAGGTACCCTCTTTGTGGTGGAGAGCCAGGCCCCATAAACAGGCGTGCTCCCTGGTTGCAGGCGAGCCAGGACCCTAAACAGGCTGGCTCTGGTGGTGGTACCTCTGGGGTAACTATTTACACTGCGAGAGTTTGTGGCTATAGCCAGTTCATAGCCTTAAGGTTCATTTTTCAGAGTGCAAAAAGAGGTTTCTCACATTAGTTCATGTGGGCACATTTCTTGAACTTGTAAACGTTGCAAAACTTGTCAAAACTTGTAACTTATGTACTTTACTTGCTTTACACAGATTCCTCCGCACCAGGGCTTGGGCCTGTAGGGCTGTGGCACCTGTTGCTTTCTCCATCTCTGTCATCATCTGTAGTGGTCTCATCAATGGGTTCTTTATCTTTTCTTTCCTCTTCTTCTGTATCTTGTAGTGTTGAGACAGCAGGATTTCTGTAGGGATTTCTGGGGCATGGTGTGACATCTAGTGCGTACCATCCGCGTTCTCCTTGGTGTTTGGTGAATTCTACCGGGTCTCCTATCTGTAGGTTTCTTCCTGGATGTCCTCTAGGTAAATGTGCTCTTACATCCCTTCTGTTCACAAAGATGCCCTCCTTTACACCAGGTGCTACTATAAAGCCATATCCAGACCTTAGATTGAAGTCTTCTACAACTCCTCGACAAAGTGGGCCTCTGACCTGGGATTTGGCTCTTCTCAAGGACCGCTTTTCCTCTAAGTCTCTGGCTGTGACCTCGTCCTTCTCCTCAGGAGACTGCTGTGCAGGTGGATCCCTTGTCCTACTGCGGCGCCGTGTCCTGCGGGCTGGGTCCTGCCTGACTGCCACCTCACCGCTTGCAGGCTCCCAGGTGATGTATTTGGACAGATCTTCTTCAGCGGAGGATGTCGGGCCCTCTTCATCCCAGCAGGAGTACGGCAGCATCTCTGGCTCTTGGACTGGTGCTGCATCCGCTGCTGACGGCTCTGGGGTCAGCTTCTCAGCTTTCTGGCCTCCCCTCCCCCTTAGTTCTTCTGAGCACTCCTCTTGTGGCAGCGCTAGGGATGGATGTTCATCAGCAGGCCAGGGCGGTGGACTCTTTGGCGTGGATGTTGCAGGAGTCTTCCTGTGGGTGTGCGGGGGAAGCAGATACCGGTCCACCATCTCCTTTGGGAAGTGGGCCTCTAGATCAGCCTTCAGCTTCCAGTATTCGGGGTCCTCCCCCAGCATGGACTTCCCAGCAGGGACTTCCTTGGGCTGGGGAGTGGTGTCTGCTCTGGCCTTGCAGGCCGGGGTAAATAATTGTACAGCCTTGTCTTGGCGGGCCGCGACGGGCAGGGCGGCGGCCTGAATCAGCGTCGCTGTTGTGGCCGGTTCTTGGCGGGCCGGGCTGGGCGTCGCTGCAGCGGTCTGGGCTTGGCGGACCGCACCTGACTTGGCGGCGGCCTGGGTCAGCGCCACACCTGCAGCTTGGAGAAGGGTCGCTGTGGCAGCTGGATCTTTGCGGGCCGGGCAGGGCATCGCTGCGGCGGCCTGGGGTTGGCGGGCTGCACCTGGCGTGGCTGCGGCCTGGGTCAGCGCCGCCGCGCCGGGCATCTCTCCAGGGACCGCAGGCATGGCAGCAGGGGTCGGGGCACTCGCGCTGGCAGGGGCATCACAGGACTCACCCATCGGTAGCATCGTCGGGGCCTGAGTCGTCGCCGCTCGGTCTGGCACCCGTCGTGCGGTTCCCCTCTCGTAGGCCTGAACCGCCGCAGCCATCTCCTGCAGCTCCGCACGTCCCTCTCGGATCTGCTGCACGATCCTCGCTTCCAGTCGGTTACTGAACTGGGCAAGCTCCCAGGACCACCAGGCAGCGGAGCCTGGCTCTGGGTCTCTGCGTCCAGACGCCATTTCCTCTGCGTCTCCTTCTAGTAGCAGGCTTCTGGCTCCCTTTCCTTCCCGACGTCCCTGAACGCCTCCGCTCTCATCACTTGCGAGACCAGGACTCTGCAGGGGATCTCTGGGTAGCCACACCTCTTCGTGGGCGGTAACTTCTCCCAGCGCGGGCTGCTGTTGTTTTTCAGCGCGCTTTTCATGGTGGCAATATGGCGGCGCTTCCAATTTTTCAAGCGGACCGCCCAGGCACATGGTCACCTGTCTGAACAGGTCTAGTCCTTATCCTGTTCGTGACGCCAGGAATGTGGGGCCCCGAGGTGCGGTGTCGGTGCAGCTGTGCATTACCTTCAGGGACTCCACGCGGCTGGATCTTGTCACAGGTAGGAAATCCTCTATTTTGATTGTCGTGACGCCACTCTCAGAATTGCGGTCAGTGGAGACCGCCACTGCAGGTTAGGGGTGCCTGGGGCCGATAGTGGGTGCAGTCAGTTGTAATAGCCTCCTGAGAGTGAGGCATGCCCCAGGGCCCCGTGTAGATGTGTGGAACTACAAGTCGCAGAATGACTCACACGCACAAGCAGAATGTCTTTCCAGGGTTTTACTCACTGAGGGTGGCAGGGTGAGTAACCCGGGCGTAGCTGGGATGAACCAGGCTGGAACCAGGCGTCCTTCAGGCTGACTTGTGAGGGTGGCTACTGACTCGCCTTCCTTAGCCCTTCTGTTGTTTGTGGTAACCCCGACTTGCAGTCCCTATGGGGGTCACCCAGGGAAGTTGCTGCTCCCCTCGTTTCGGCCCGTTTGCTTGTAGCCTGGACCAGGTCACTCCGGCTGCTTGCCTCCTGTGAACTATGGGCCCTCACTTTGCTACGTGGCTGCGGACTCTGTGGTGTTGTCTTGGGGGTTTGAAGTGCCCCCTCAGGCAGGTTTGGCAGAAGAAAACTGGATCTATCTCTGCACTGGGACCTGTTACCCCTGCGGGCCTGGTACCTCCCTAGCAGTCCTCTTACTCTCCACTCCGTTGCTCTCTCTTTAGCCTTGTGTGGATTTCAGACGGCACCACTAGGTGACCGTTCTCCCCCGTCAGTAGTCACTGCGCGGACGCTGTTAGACTGCAACAGCTCCAGGGTCGGCTTCTGCTCTCCCTGAGCTGCACACTAAACTGGCTCACTTGTGGGACCTGCCCTGCTGCTCCTGTCTGAGCTCCACTTCCATGCTCCTCACTCCTCCACACTCTGCTTCAGACTCCTCCTTCTCTTTTCCCTTTGTGCCTGCCTACGCCACCTAGCAACCAGGCTCTCTACCACACCCCTTGAGTGGAGATGGAGGCCTCGCCCCCTCCTGGGTTCCCCAGGGGTCCTCCCAAAGGTACATGTGTGAGACCTGATCACTATGCGCCTGTGTAGTCACACCTCGGTCAGCCTTCTGGATTACCTGTTTTGTACTGTCCCCAGCATGGGTGCAGTACTCAGTGGTGCCTGACCAGGTCAGGGGCGCCACATGTACTCTACGCACGATCCGCAGTGATGGTGTAAAAGGTATGGCACGTAGAGGGAAAATTATTGGCAACGCGGTCTCCCTCAGTTTATTCATCGGTATAAAACAGCCACCACTTACTTGGCTATCTACCTTTTACAAGTGCTCTGTAAATGCAATGTTTGCATATATGCTAAAAAATGTATCAACTGTATAATTCTTGTACTTTCAACTATTTTTTGAATTGCGATAGCACTCATGTAGTTTATTGTGTTTTGTGTACAACTTACGATGTAAAATATTTTGGGTGCACAAAGAGAAAAGTTAAAAATAGCCGGCAGAGCATATCTAGAATATAAATAAAAAAATCAAAACTATTCTAATGTGAAATGCACTTTTGTTGAAAAAAACACAACAGTATTCTGTATTATATGCGTGTTTTGCTATTGAGAAGGTTAGTCCCTCACGTACAGTTGGTAACTGGCAAAAAAATGTATATATGTGGGAGATTTTTTTGGGATTATCAAGTTAAACACTAAATTTCCTAGTTTTCTCAGTAATAGGAATGACACCATGTTTATTTATTAAAGACTCATAGGTGCATGTATAATGTATAAGAAAAAATTGAGATATTTAGCATACCAAAACGGTCATATTTATATCTGCCCAGTAGCCTTGTCACGGCATATCTCGTATACTACTCTGAACTAAAGCCTCTCTCTGGGTTTAAAAACCTTCTCTGTAAGGAAAATTAGGAGTCTGCATAACTGAACATGACATAAAATGACAAAAAAGAGACAGTTGCAACTTTTTTGTCACTTTTTGTCACTTCATGTCATGTTCAGTTATGTACCTGTTCACATTGCAGTTTTGGGAGTTCCATTAGTCTTTTTGTCTTCATGTATAATTCTTTAATGAATTTGATTGGTGTGATATTGTAGTTAAAGGCTGCAAAGGGCTAAATTGATTCTATTCATGTGAAATAATCATGATTGTTAATTGTTTTTAATCTTGTATGTTTTTTCACTTGTATATAATGATGTCACATTCATATCTTTGCTATCTATGATTCAGAGAGTGTAATATGCTTGAAACTCGTAAGACCTTTTATGCCTCATATATAATGGATTTTTAATATGTAATCCTAACAAAATATTTGGATTTTAGTCCTTTAGTTACTCCTCCACGTTTTTCTTTTTCTTCAAAAAAATTATTCATCTCCACTACTCCATTTAATAGCATTGGCGTGAGTGCAATACGTTTTTTAATGTATAGTGCTCTAACTAAAATATGGTCATGTGAACAAACCTTAACCATGATTTCCAGTAGTCAGTCAAAAACCATGATTTTCAAACTGTATTCATCAATTATTTTTCATTAACATAATAATGAATAAATCAGCTTTGCTTATGATGTACCTCTTGTAGACAGTTACTCCTCACCCCCATGAGATCACATGGCTCCATTATGGCAGACAAAGATGAAAATATACAAATGCGTAATGTGTGCAATATCATGTGGACATCAGACTGTGACAATGCAGTGCAAGCACCAGGTAGAGGGGCTGACAACCTCCTTTTTTTTTTTCTAGACAATTGGGAGAAAAATAACTGACAGCCCATATTTATGTTATGGAAACATGCCAAGTTAATTTATATAATCCAGGCACCTAATTGAACTCAACAGACCTTAGTTCCCTAGATTAAATATTTAATTAAATAAAAGTTTATCACTTCTTAGACAATTATCTAAAATGTAAATAAAGATACAACACTTAGTGTAAAATATCTGCAAGCAAAAGCATGATTCAAGAACCAGGAAAGAGCATACATTAGGGATATGCATACCCAGGGTCGGACTGGGGTGTCTGGGGCCCACCAGGGGAAATAACTCTAGGGGCCCACCCTAGAGCTACATGCAAATATCTATTAGCCACTATCCCCATTATTGTGGAGCGCTGACTGTAAAGCACAGGCGGCTCCTGCACATCTCCTGTGCACACACAATAACTAATGTACAATTACAGTAGTTTGCAGTAAGGGGGATCTTTGGTGACAAGTTATCACTGATCCACATGATCCACAGGTTCGGTAGTTGATAACTTATTGATAAGTGGAACCAGACCAGTGAAAACCGCACCGATCGGAAGAATGAGGAACTTTTATCCCTGACAGGGCACTTATATGCCCATTATACAATGCAGCGGCGGCCGGTGGGATGTGTGACCGCAGCTGCATTCATCCAAATGGGGCGGTCAGATAAAAACAAGCACAGTGCTCGCAGCCACTGAGGGAATTAATGGATCAGGGGTCGAGTCGGACATGAGCTCCAGTGTAATGGGGGATAGAAGTTGCACATTTTGCAGATCAGTTTGGGTCCTAGCAATCAGAGCCCACTGATTAATAAGTTATCACATACTTAGGCCACGTTCACACTTTCAGTATTTGGTCAGTATCTTACATCAGCATTTGTAGCCAAAATCAGTAGTGGGTGAAAAATGCAGAAGCGGTGCCCATCTTTCTATTATACTTCTCCTCTCATTTTACTGATTTTACAATTCCTGGTTTTGGCTTCAAATACTGAGGTAAACAACTCACCAAATACTGTGTGCACATGGCCTTAGTAAAGGAGATCACTTGTTTTCACTGGAGAACCTCTGTAAGTGCATATGTGCTACAGTGCTATAGTCACAGGACAGCGAGGGGTTAAACATTCAAGTATTTAAACTATTGGAAATAAAGAATTTTACCCATATTGATAGAGAAAAAGTGACCTCCAGACACTACACAATCCACTATACCAAAACCAATAATACCACATACAAGGGAAAAATACCGCCACACCATGACGAGACAACATATTACCACCACATAGTGACCAAATACAACCACATACCAGGGATAAATACCGCCACACCGTGACCAATAACATATTACCACCACATAGTAACCAAATACAATCACATACAAGAGAGAAATACCGCCACACCATGACCAGATAACATATTACCAATACATAGTGCTCAAACACAACCACATAAAAGAGAGTAATACCGCCACACCATAATTAGACCACATAGTAAACAAATATTACCACATACAAGGGAGAAATACCACAACACTATGACCAGACTACCAAATAATACTACATACAAGAGATAAATACCACCAAACCATGACAAGACCACATATTACTACTACACAGTGATGACTACTACAAGAAATGTGCAAGCCCCGGAGACACCATCACATGTTTCTTAATGCTGGCAGGTAACTAGCCAGGTCTTTCACCGGGAAGGAACAACCACGGGAAGGGCAGTCTCAGGTCAAGGACACCAATTATGCCAAAACATGGTATCCATTCACAGACAGCTGTTTCGGGGTATTTGCCCCTCATCAGTGTTGAGTAGGAAACTTACATATTTCCCAGGGGGCATTGCTCTAGAATCACTGCGTTGAGAAACACGTGATGGTGCTCCGCGGTGCTGGATGTTGATCTCCCTAAGGTCAATCATCCTTACCTATATAGTCTTCTCCTAGGCATTGCTCTCACTAGCCAGTTTTATACTCCACACTGATAAGGGGCAAATACCCCGAAACAGCTGTCTGTGGATGGATACCATGTTTTAACATAGGTGGTTTCCTTGACTGGAGACTGCCCTTCCCATGGTTGTTCCTTCCCGGTGAAAGACCTGGCTAGTTACCTGCCAGCGTTGAGAAACATGTGATGGTGTCTCCGCGGCTTCCTTGTTTTGCATATTTTCCAGGGGGCATTGTTCTAGAATCACTGCGTTGAGAAACACGTAATGGTGCTCCGCGGTGCTGGATGTTGATCTCCCAAAGGTCAACCATCCTTACTAATGTACTACAAGAAATGATCATGAATAAAAACCACAATACTAATAACATTAATATTACAATCAGTGCCATTATACACAGGAGCTCTGTATATAGTGTCAGTGTACAGGTAATACAGTGATCACAGATGACTTTATAAACAGGAGATCTGTATATACAGTCATGGCCAAAAGTTTTGAGAATGCTACAAATATTAATTTTTACAAAGTCTACTACTTAAGTTTTTCTAATGGCAATTTGCATATACTCCAGAATGTCGTAAAGAGTAATCAGCTTAACAGCAATTACTTGCAAAGTCAATATTGGCTAAGAAAATGAACTTTAACCCCCAAAACACATTTTAACAGCATTGAATTCCTGCCTTAAAAGGAGCAGCTAACATTGTTTTAGTGATTGTTCCATTAACACAGGTGTGGGTGTTGATGAGGACAGGGCTGGCGATCAATCAGTCATGATTAAGTAAGAATGACACCACTGGACACTTTAAAAGGAGGATGGTGCTTGGTATCATTGTTTCTCTTCAGTTAACCATGGTTATCGCTAAAGAAACACGTGCAGCCATCATTGCTCTGCACAAAAATGGCCTAACAGGGAAGAGTATCGCAGCTACAAAGATTGCACCTCAGTCAACAATCTATCGCATCATCAAGAACTTCAAGGAGAGAGCTTCCATTGTTGCCAAAAAGGCTCCAGGGCGCCCAAGAAGGACCAGCAAACGCCAGGACCGTATTTTAAAACTGTTTCAGCTGTGGGATCGGACTACCAGCAGTGCCGAGCTAGCTCAGCAATGGCAGCAGGCTGGTGTGAGTGCTTCTGCACGCACTGTGAGGCGGAGACTGCTTGAGCAAGGCCTGGTTTCAAGGAGGGCAGCAAAGAAGCCACTTCTCTCCAGAAAAAAATCAGGGATTGACTGATATTCTGCAAAAGGTACAGGGAGTGGACTGCTGAGGACTGGGGTAAAGTCATTTTCTCAGATGAATCCCCTTTTTGATTGTTTGGGACATCTGGAAAACAGCTTATTAGGAGAAGAGGTGAGTGCTACCACCAGTCTTGTCTCATGCCAACAGTTAAGCATCCTGAAACGATTCATGTGTGGGGTTGCTTCTCAGCCAAGGGAATCGGCTCACTCACAGTCTTGCCTAAAAACACAGCCATGAATAAGGAATGGTACCAGAATGTCCTCCAAGAGCAACTTCTCCCAACTGTCCAAGAGCAGTTTGGCGTCCATCAATGCCTTTTCCAGCATGATGGAGCACCTTTCCATAAAGCAAAGGTGATCACTAAATGGCTCATGGAACAAAACATAGAGATTTTGGGTCCATGGCCTGGAAACTCCCCAGATCTTAATCCCATTGAGAACTTGTCGGCAATCATCAAGAGACGGGTGGACAAACAAAAACCAACAAATTCTGGCAAAATGCAAGCATTGCTTATGCAAGAATGGACAGCTATCAGTTAGGATTTGATCCAGAAGTTGATTGAGAGCATGCCAGGGAGAATTGCAGAGGTCCTGATGAAGAAGGGTCAACACTGCAAATATTGACTTGCTGCATTAACTCATTCTAACTGTCAATATAACTTTTTGGTACTCATAATATGATTGCAATTATATTTCTGTATGTGATGTAAACATCAGACAAACACAATTAAAAACCAGAGGGCAACAGATCATGTGAAAATATAATTTTGGTGTCATTCTCAATACTTTTGGCCTTGACTGTAGGTAATACAGTGATCACCAGTGACATTATACACAGGAGCTCTGTATATAGTATGCAGTGTGTGTGTACATGTAACACACTGACTTACTAGTGACGTCTCTAGCTGAGGTTATTCATCTTCGCTTTTCCTCTTCATCCGGTGCTGACTGTCATCACTTCTTCCAGTCAGAACATGCCTCTGCAGAAAATAACACACAGTCACCTATAGCCGATCACTCCCAGGGCACATTCCACACATTTTAACCAATTTCTACATTACATCAGAATTTTGTTCCCCCATTGGAGACAGTATCCTCAAAATGAACATATATTTCATCAGTAATAATGCCCCCTAATTTGCCCCTACAGTAATTATGCCCCACGTGCCACCATAAACCAATAATGTATGTCCCTCATCCTGGCCCCTTTTATTTAATAATATCTGGGGGAACAAGTGGAATCAGAAGGTTTGTTAATTGCTTTCTGCACAAAATATCCTCCCCACACTGCTCCTCTCCAAAATAGGGCCACAATGTGCCCCTTTCCATAATGTACCCCCAAAACTCGCCCTTTCTATAATATCTCTCTGCATAAATTACCCCCGTTCCTCATTATACTATGCTGCATGTCACAATTCCCTTCCTAATTGCCTCATAATGACCCTCATTTCCCCATAAAGTCCCCCACTGCCCCATAATATCACTTGTAAAGTAATACCGCTCCTCCCCCACCAAGGCCCCCTCATCTCAAATTACCGTATATACTCGAGCATAAGCCGACCCGAGTATAAACCGAGGCCCCTAATATAATCACAAAAAACCTGAAAACTTATTGGCTCAAGTATAAGCCTAGGGTGGGAAATGCAGCAGCTACTGGTAAATTTCAAAATTAAAAATAGACCCTAATAAAATGTAATGTGCCTCCTTCTAGTAATGTGCACATCCTTGTGCCATGTAACAACGGGCCCCTCATCCTTGTGCAGTGTACCAATGGTCCCCCCATCCTTGTGCCGTGTATCAGCGAGCCCCCCCATGCTTGTGCCATGTACCAACGGGTCCCCCATCCTTGTGCCGTGTACCAACGGGCACCTCATCCTTGTGCCGTGTACAAACGGGCCCCCCATCCTTGTGCCGTGTATCAGCGAGCCCCCCCATGCTTGTGCCATGTACCAACGGGTCCCCCATCCTTGTGCCGTGTACCAACGGGCCCCCCATTCTTGTGCAGTGTAGCAACGAACCCCCCCATCTTTGTGCAGTGTAGCAACGGGCCCCCCATCCTTGTACAGTGTATGAATGGACCCCCCATCCTTGTGCAGTGTATGAATGGCCTCTCCATCCTTGTGCAGTGTATGAATGGGCTCCCCATCCTTGTGCAGTGTATGAATGACACCCCCATCCTTGTGCACTGTTTGAATGGGCCCCCCCATCCTTGTGCACTGTATGAATGGGCCCCCCAGCCTTGTGCAGTGTATGAATGGGCCCCCCAGCCTTGTGCAGTGTATGAATGGGCCCCCCAGCTTGTGCAGTGTATGAATGGGCCCCCCAGCCTTGTGCAGTGTATGAATGGGGCCCCCAGCCTTGTGCTGTGTATGAGTGGGCCCCCACCCTTGTGCAGTGTATGAATGGGCCCCCCAGCCTGTGCAGTGTATGAATTGGCCCCTTAGCCTTGTGCAGTGTATGAATGGGCCCCCCAGCCTTGTTTTGTGTATGAATGGGCCCCCCAGCCTTGTGCTGTGTATGAATGGGCCCCCCAGCCTTGTGCTGTGTATAAATGGGCCCCCCAGCCTTGTGCTGTGTATGAATGGGCCCCCCAGCCTTGTGCTGTGTATGAATGGGCCCCCCTTTCTGTCCACTATTATGCCATTATTCACACACACACACGTTATTCTCACCTGTCCTCCGTTCCTGCGCTGTCCTTACCTTATCAGTTCACAAGCTCATAGACCCCTCGGTGATCCCATTCTCTGCACGGAGCCTCCGCCGCAGGATGCCATCATGGCTTTCCTACAGTTAAATGCTTTGCGGCGCCGTAAAGCATTTAACCGCAATAAAGTCATGAAGTCACCTGCAGCGGCGGCTCCATGCAGTAGACGGATCACCGAGGGGTCTGTGTCTTGCGGTCTGGAGCACCGCAGGAACGAGGAGGAGAGGTGAGAATGTATAGATTTTTTTTTCTTCGGCTCCTCCTGAGCGCTTACCTGTAGTCCTGCGCGTCCTCTTCTCTGCTGCTCCGGCGGCAGTGTGATGATGGCCGCTGTGTCGGTGCGGGGCTGAGCAGCTCCTCTGCCTCAGTCCTGTCACCAGCCGCACTGTTCACATGTACGCGCGTCTGAAAGATGCGCGTACATTTGAATAGCGGCGCGGTGTCCAGGACAGGTCTGGGACTTCCGCAGTGCAGGACCTACAGTGATATCACATGACTGTGATGTCACCACAGGTCCTTCTGCAGCCGCGCAAACTGCAGCGATAGTACGGAACTTGTGCTATCGCTGCAGTTTGTGATTGAAAGGCTGGGGGCCATCACAGTGTGGGGGCCCTGCCCAGTCTGCCGCACATAACGCCGGCCCCAAAAAAACGGCGGCCCCCAGGCACTATACACTGCCCCGCACTATATAAGGCACAGGGGCCCACGGATTCCCCGCTACCCCGCCGGGCCAGACCAGCCCTGTGTATAACGATACACAGTGAAGGAAATAATTATGTGATTCCTTGCTGATTTTATAAGTTTGCCCACTGACAAAGACATGAACAGTTTATAATTTTAAGGGTAGGTTGATTTTAACAGTCAAAGATAGAATATCCAAAATAAAATCCAGAAAATCACATAAATTATATAAATGTATTTGCATTTTGCAGAGAGAAATATGTATTTGATCCCCTACCAACCATTAAGGGTTCTGGTTCCTACAGAGCTCTTAGATGCTCCTAATCAACTCATTACGTGTATCAAAGACAGTTGTCTTAAATTGTCACTTGTGTAAAAGACCTCTGTCCACACACACAATTAAACAGTCACACTCTAACCTCTACAACATGCGCAAGACTAAAGAGCTTTCTAAGGATATCAGGAACAAGATTATAGACCTGCACAAGGCTGAAATGGGCTACAAAACCATAAGTAAGGCGCTGGGTGAGAAGGAGACAACTGATGCTGCAATAGTCAGAAAATTAAAGAAATACAAAATGAGTGTAAATTGACATCGATCTGGGGCACCATGACAAATCTCACCTTTTCAGGAATCCAGGATCATGAGGAAGGTGAGAGCAGCTTAAAACTACATAAGGAGAGCTTGTTAGTGATCTCAAGACAGCTGGGACCACTGTCACAAAGAAATCCATTGGTAACACATTATGTCAGAACGGCTTAAAGGCCTGCAGTGCCCACAAAGTCCCTCTGCTCAAGAAGGCACATGTGCAGGCCTGCCTGAAGTTTGCCAATGAACACCTGTATGGTTCTGAGAGTGATTGGTAGAAGGTGCTGTGGTCAAATGAGACAAAAATTGAACTTTCGCCTGGAGGTGGAGACATTATGTTTTGGGAGTGTTTCTCTGCTAAGGGTACAGGACTACTTCACTGCATCAATGGGACCAATTGGACAACCTTCTCCCCTTCGCCAGGACATTAAAAATGGGTCATGTCTGGGTTTTCCAGCACGACATTGACCCAAAACATACAGCCAATGCTCAAAAAGAAGCACATTAAGGTCATGATGTGGCCTAGCCAGTCTAGTCTCCAGACCTTAATCCCACAGAAACTTATGTAGGGAGCTGAATCTCTGAGTTGCCAAGCAACAGCTTCAAAATCTTAATGATTTATTATTATTTATTATTATAGCACCATTTATTCCAATGCGCTTTACAAGTGAAAGAGGGTATACGTACAACAATCATTAACAGTACAAAACAGACTGGTATAGGAGGAGAGAGGACCCTACCCGCGAGGGCTCACAGTTTACAGGGAATGGGTGATGGTACAATAGGTGAGGACAGAGCTGATTGCGCAGTGGTTTACTGGAATGAGGGCTATTCTTGGAAGAGGTGGGTATTGAGGTTCCTCTTGAAGCTTTCCATGGTAGGGGAGAGTCTGATATGCTGAGGTAGAGCATTCCAGAGTATGGGGGAGGCACAGGAGAAATCTTGCATGCGATTGTGGGAAGAGGAGATAAGAGAGGAGTAGAGAAGGAGATCTTATGAGGATCTGAGGTTGCGTGCAGGTAGGTACCGAGAGACTAGGTCACAGATGTAGGGAGGAGACAGGTTGTGGATGGCTTTGTATGCCATGGTTAATGTTTTGAACTGAAGTCATTGGGCGATGGGAAGCCAGTGCAGGGATTGGCAGAGTGGCGAGGCTGGGGAATAGCGAGAGGAGAGGTGGATTAAGCGGGCCAAAGAGTTTAGGATAGATTGGAGGGGTGCAAGAGTGTTGGAAGGGAGGCCAGAGAGCAGGAGGTTACAGTAGTCAAGGTGGGAGATGATGAGGGCATGCACTAATGTTATTGCTGATTCTTGGTTAAGGAAAGCACGGATTCGGGAGATATTTTTGAGTTGTAGTCTGCATATAGTGAAGAGGGCTTGGATGTGTGGCTTGAAGGATAGAGCAGAGTCGAGGGTTACTCCAAGGCAACGAGCTTGTGAGACTGGGAAGAGTGAGCAACCATCAAGTTTGATGGAAAGGCTTGTTGGAGGAGATGAGTGAGGAGGAAAGACAATGAACTCTGTTTTGTCCATGTTAAATTTTAGGAATCGCACAGAGAAGAAGGATGAAATACCAGACAGACGTTGTGGAATTTTGGTTAGTAGAGAGGTAATGTCAGGTCCAGAGAGGTAGATCTGTGTGTTATCGGCATAGAGATGATACTGAAAGCCGTGGGACTCTATGAGCTGTCCCAGGCTGAAGGTGTAGATGGAGAACAGCAGGGGTCCATGAACTGAGCCTTGGGGGACACCGACAGATAGGGGGCAAGATGAGGAAGTGGTGTGAGAATGGGAGATGCTGAAAGTTCGTTCGGTTAGGTATGAGGAGATCCAAGATAGGGCCAAGTCTGTGATGCCCAGAGATGAAAGAATCTGTAGTAGGAGGGAATGGTCTATTGTGTCGAAGGCAGAATACAGGTCCAGGAGGAGGAGGATAGAGTACTGTTGCTTGGCTTTGACGGTTAGTAGATCATTGGTGACTTTGGTTAGCGCAGTTTCAGTAGAGTGATGTGGTCAGAAGCCAGATTGTAGCTGGTCAAAGAGAGAGCAGGAGGAGAGGTATGAGGACAGTTCAAGATGGACATACTGTTCCAGTAGTTTTGAGGCATAGGGGAGAAGGAATATGGGGCGATAGTTTGACACAGAGGATGGGTCAAGGGAGGGCTTTTTGAGGATAGGTGCAATGGAGGCATGTTTAAAGCATGAGGGGAATACACCACTTGTTAGTGATAGGTTGAAGAGATGGGTTAGGGCTGGGATGAGGACTGCGGTGATGTTGGGGATGAGGTGCGATGGAAGCGGGTCCAGTGCACAGGTGGTTAGATGTGATCTTGAGAGTAGAGTGGAAAGATTGTTTTCTGTCATGGTGGAGAAGCTGGATTTGGAGGAAGAGGGCTGAGTAGCTATCATGAGGGGCTGTGTTGATTGTGGGCCAAAGCTTGCTCTGATGTTGTCAATCTTCTGCTTGAAGAAAGACGCAAACTCTTCAGCTGAGATGAGAGGAGAGGGAGGTGGTACTGGAGGACGGAGGAGAGAATTGAAAGTGTTGAATAGCTGTTTAGGGTTATGAGAGAGAGAGAGGATATGACGGATGAGAAATAGGTTTGTTTTGCAGCAGTGAGTGTGGACTTGAAAGTGGTGAGGGACTCTTTATTTGCAATGAAGTGCTCAGTGGAATGAGACTTCTTCCATCTGCGCTCAGCAATTCTGGAAGCCCATCTCAGTTCTTTAGTCTGCCTCATGTGCCAGGGTTGCCTGTTGATTGTGCAGGTTTTGGTGTGTGTAAGGGGGGCAGCTGATTCAAGAGCTGCAGAGATTGTAGTGTTGTATAAAGTTGCAGCAGCATCTGCATTGTGTAAAAATGCAATGTCTGTGAGAGGGAGAAGGGACTGAGAAAGTGCGTTTAAATCAAGGTGTTTGATATTTCTGCGAGGGTGTGAAAGTTTGTGGAGGGGGAGTTGCGTACTTGGAAAATAGAGGGAAAAAAGTGTGAGTAGGTTGTGGTCAGACAGGGGGAGAGGTGAGTTAGAACGGTTAGATAGGGAACAGAGGCGAGTGAAGATGAGGTCCAGCGTGTGGCCATCTTTGTGAGTAGCGGCAGAAGACCATTGGGTGAGGCCGAAGAAGGAAGCGAGTGTTAGAAGTTTGGAGACAAATGAGTGGGAAGTGTCAATGGGGATATTGAAATCACCCATGATGATGGTGGGGATGTCAGTGGAAAGGTAGTGTAGTAGCCAGGTGGTGAAATGGTCAAAAAAGGGAGTGGCTGGCCCTGGAGGGCGGTAAATGACAGCCAGTTGAAGGTTGGAGGGGGCGTAGATGCGTACGGAGTGCACCTCGAAAGATGGGAGAGTAACAGAGGGTGGTAGTGGAATTGGTGTAAAGGAGCATTGGTCGGACAGGAGCAAACCAAATCCTCCACCATGATTGTTACTGGGGCAGGGGGGTGTGAGAGAGTTGGAGACCGCCATAAGAAAGTGCAGCAGGAGAGGCTGTGTCAGAAGGGGGTGAGCCAGGTTTCTGTCATGGCGAGGACGGAGAGTTTATTAGTGATGAAAAGATCATGAATGTAGGAAAGTTTATTGCAGACAGAGCGAGCATTCCATAGAGCATTAGTGGGACTGGGGGAGCGGGGGCTGGATGGATGGGTTTGAGGTTAGAGAGGTTGCGGAAATTTGTGATAGGTTGTGGATGAGGGTTTGAAGTGACAATAGGGATGTGGTGAGGAGGACCAGGATTAGGAGAGATTTTCCCAGCAGTGAGGAGAAGCAGTGAGAGTGTTAGTAGGTGAGAGCAGGAGAGGCCATGAGATGGTTGTGTGTGTCTGGAGACACTGGGTGAAATGTGGAGGAAAATATCTGAGAAGGTGAAATAGGTGGGGCGGATGGAGGGAGAGATGAATAGTTCATTACTGGGTTTAGGGATTAGAGGGTGAGGTAGAAAGTGAAGTATTATAGGGGTGAAAGTGATGGTAAACACAAACATTGTTTACAGTGACTATGTATCCAGTTACCTTCTAGTCACTTCCGGCCCAATTCTGGCCTAATTCAATGCATCATACTTATATGGTGCATACTTGTCATGTGCAGACATTTCGGTGCCCCAATATATGCATATACAAGTGCAATCAGCTGTGAAGGAGTGGGGTGCAACAAGAACCTCTTGATCACTCAATCAAAGAAGATAGATGCAGCATCACATAGGCAGAGTAAACAAAGGTCATAAAAAGAAGATGGGGAACGGGAGGGGAGAGGTCACAGTGAGATGCTGGAGCATGCCAGGGAGATATTGAAGCAAAGAGAGAACAGGTCAGATATATTGGTAAAGTAGGGTGGATGAATTAACATACCATGTATTAGCACACAAAGCAGAGAGAAGGGGAGATCAGTTCCATTCATGGGAAAGTAGGGTGGATGAATTAACATACCCTGTATTAGAACACACAGCAGAGAGAAGGGGAGATCAGTTCCATTCATGATGATGATGGCAGAGAAGTGATGGTAGATGATAGATTACCAAGTGCATCATAATAATATCTCTGGCGTAATTCAATGCATCATACTTATATGGTGCATACTTGTCATGGTGCAGACGAAAAGTCTATGTGCAGACATTTCGGTGCCCCAATATATACATATACAAGTGCAATCAGCTGTGAAGGAGTGGGGTGCAACAAGAACCTCTTGATCACTCAATCAAAGAAGCCAGATGCAGCATCACATAGGCAGAGTAAACAAAGGTCATAAAAGGAAGATGGGGAACGGGAGGGGAGAGGTCACAGTGAGATGCTGGAGCATGCCAGGGAGATATTGAAGCAAAGAGAGAACAGGTCAGATATATTGGTAAAGTAGGGTGGATGAATTAACATACCATGTATTAGCACACAAAGCAGAGAGAAGGGGAGATCAGTTCCATTCATGGGAAAGTAGGGTGGATGAATTAACATACCCTGTATTAGAACACACAGCAGAGAGAAGGGGAGATCAGTTCCACTCATGATGATGATGGCAGAGAAGTGATGGTAGATGATAGATTACCAAGTGCATCATAATAATATCTCTGGCCTAATTCAATGCATTATACTTATATGGTGCATACTTGTCATGGTGCAGAGATAATCTGAAAAGAGGAAAAGACCAAAATTACTCCTGATATGTGCGCAAATAAATCTATATAATTTATACAATGTGATTTTCTGGATTTAATTTTGGATATTCTATCTCTCACTATTAAAATTATCCTAGCCTTGAAATTATAGACTGTTCATGTCTATGCAAGTGGGCAAACTTACAAAAGCGGCAAGGGATCAAATATTATTTCCTTCACTGTAAATGTACAGAAAATATGTTATTGAATATAACAGCCCAGGTTAAAAACAATTAAAACATAAGTGCCAAAATGACTACCATCCAATATGTGAATAAAAGCAAACATGGTATAACCAATGGATACATCAGTAATCACAAAGAAAGAGTAATGAAATAACAAAAAAAATGTACAGTAGTGTGAAAAAATGTTTGCTCCCATCCTGATTTCTTCTATTTTTCCATGTTTGTCATATATACATTTTCAGATAACCAAACAAATTTAAACATTAGATAAAGATAACACACATAAACACAAAATGCAGTTTAGAAATGATGGTCTTTATCATTAAGGGAAAAAGAAATCCAACCTACAGGGCCTTGTCTGAAAAAGTGATTGTCCCCCAAAACCTATAACTGATTAGGCCACCCTTAGCAGCAACAACTGCAATTAAGTGTTTGCAATAACTGGCTAGGAGTCTTTTACAATGCTCTTGAGGAATTTTGGTCAACTTATCTTCGCCCAATTATTATAATTCAGCCACATTAGAGGGTTTCTGAGCATGAACCGTCTTTTTAAGGTCATGCTACATCTTCTTAATTGGATTAAGGTCAGGACTTTGACTAGGCCATGCCAAAGTCTTAATTTTGCTTTTTTAAAGCCATTAAGTGGTGCATTTACTGGTGTGTTTTGGATCATTGTCCTGCTGCATAACCCAAGTGTGCTTCAGATTGAAGTCACAAACAGAGTTATGAAACTTGTTTGAAAAGTTCGCCAATTTCAAATTTGGCACAAGCCTAGCCCATTCGGATTCCTCTTCGGAAGCCCGAGCACTTGTCTCAAAAATCTGTAATGCACATCTTTGTTCAGTAACTTTGCAGTTGCACTAATGCTTTTCTTCTACGTTATTATGATTTTGGCTAGGATAGTGGTGCTGTATGATGAGCAGGGGGAAGTGTTTGATGAGAGAATGGGTGGTCATGATGAGAGGTCAATGTAGTAAAGGACTGTTTATTTGTTTTTTTTTTCTTAACTTAATATATGGATGTTCTGGCAGCCAATCAGAGCGCAGAAACCTTCCACAATATTCACAGACAAGGGATTGTATCATTGGCTGCCTAAATCACATTTCCTCTGCATATAAGATTTGGACATGTGGTGTTGGCGCAATTTTGAAACTGCTACAGATTGTGGACTGTGCTGTTGCATAGAAAATGCAGATAAATACAAAATTAATAATAGCTTCTGAGGTCCAGCCCAAAATTGCCATTTAATTATCTAAATAGTGATTTCTACTTCCGTGGTCCAGCTCAAAGTTGCCATTTCATCATCTAAATAGTGATTTCTACTTCTGTGGTCAAGCCCAAAATTGCCATTTCATCAACTAAATAGTGAATTCTACTTCCATGGTTCACCCCAAAATTGCCATCTTAATAGGGATTTCTATTTTTGTGGTCCAGCCACAAATTGCCATTTCATCATCTAAATGGAGATTGGTAAGTCTGTGCTCCTGCCATCGATAGAATTTTTCAGCCACTAAATTCTGATAGCTAAATCTATAGTCCCGCAGCCTGCCACAAATAAGCATTTCAGCATATAAATATTGATTGATATTTCTGTGCTCCTGCCACAGTATCTCAGGAGAGATAAAAAAAATTTGATACTCGTGTGTGCCCCCAACACATACAAGTGCATTGCAATAAATTAGAATATCATCAAAAAGTTAATTTATTTCAGTTATTCAATACAAAAAGGAAACAAATATATTATATAGTCATTACAAACAGAGTGATCTATTTCAAGTGTTTATTTCAATTAATGTTGATGATTATGGCTTACAGTCAATGAAAATCCAAAAGTCATTATATCAGAAAATTAGATTATTATATAAGACCAGCAGAAAAAATTATTTTAAACTCAGAAATGGTAGCCTACTGAAAGTCTGTACAGTAAATGCACTCAATACTTGGTTGGGGATCCTTATGCATGAATTACTGCATCAATGCGGTGTGGCATAGAGGCGAACAGCCTGTGGCACTGCTGAGGTGTTATTGAAGCCCAGGTTGCTTTGATAGCAGTCTTCAGCTCGTCTGCATTGTTGGGTCTGGTATCTCTCATCTTCCTCTAGACCAAGGGTGGTGAACCTTTTCACTGCCGGGGGCCATTTGGAAATTTCTACCAACGTTTGGGGGCCGCAAAAAAATTATCAGCTTGAACATTACCCTAATATATTTGCTCAAACAGTTAATTAACTCACCCCTAATAAGGTGGCCGGAGCTGCTTCTCTTTGGTGTGGCTGTGATGTTCAGTGATATTGATCTTGTTGTTTCACACAACTGCTTTTCCAGGTTTGTCTTTGTGTGGTGCATAGTCAATAGATTGGTAAATCTTATACAACATAGAAGATGCTGGGGGCATAGACATCACAGAAGGGGCTGGGTCACACATACATATCACAGTAGGGGCTGAAGACATATACACATCACAGGACGGAGGAAGGACAGGGGCTCAGAAATCACTAGGGGGCATGAACAGCACAAGAGAGGCACAAACAGGAATGGGGGACATGTACAGGACTTAGAGAGCACAAACATCACCAAGGGGACACAGACAGCACTGGGAGGTGGCACAAAGCAGTGGGGGGATGGCACACAGAACTGGGAGGGGGGTACACAGAAAAAGGGAGAGGGGCACACAGCACTGATGAACGTAAACAGTACTAGGGCAAGTACACAGCACCATGGGAGGCAGGAGTCTCACAGCACCGCAGGAGGCTCACAGCACCGCAAGAGGCTCACAGCACAACGGGAGGCAGGAGGTTCACAATACTGCATGATGCTCACAGAACCACAGGAGGCTCACTGCACTGCCAGAAGCAGGAGGCTCACTAAACTGCCAGAAGAAGGCGTCTCACAGCACTGCCAGAAGCAGGAGGCTCACAGCACTGCCAGAAGCAGGAGACTCACAGCACTGCCAGAAGCAGGAGACTCACAGCACTGCCAGAAGCAAAGAATCACAGCACTGCCAGAAGCAGGAGGCTCACAGCACTGCCAGAAGCAGGAGACTCACAGCACTGCCAGAGGCAGGAGGCTTACAGCACCGTGGGAGGCAGGAGTTACACAGCAGCAGCAGGAGGCTCACAGCACCAGGGGAGGCATGAGGCTCACAGCACTGCAGGAGGCTCACACCACTGCAGGAGGCAGGAGGCTCAAAGCACCGCAGGAAGCTTACAGCACCACAGGAGGCTCACAGCACTGCTAAAAGCAGGAGGCTCACAGCACTGCCAGAAGTAGGAGGCTCACAGCAATGCCAGAAGCAGGAGGCTCACAGCACTGCCAGAAGCAGGAGGCTCACTGCACTGCCAGAAGCAGGAGGCTCACTACACTGACAGGGGCAGGAGGCTCACAGAACTGCCAGAGGCAGGAGGCTCAGCATTGCCAGAGGCAGGAGGCTCACTGAACCGCAGCAGGCAAAAGTTACACAGCAACAGGAGGCTCACAGCACTCTGGGAGGCACGAAGCTCACAGCAGCGCAGGAGACTCACAGCACTGCCAGAATCAGGAGGCTCACAGCACTGCCAGAATCAGGAGGCTCATAGCACTTCCAGAATCAGGAGGCTCACAGCACTGTCAGAATCAGGAGGCTCACAGCACTGCCACAAGCAGGAGGATCACAGCACTGCTAGAAGCAGGAGACTCGCAGCACTTCCAGAAGCAGGAAGCTCACAGCACTACCAGAAGCAGAAGGCTCACAGCACTGCCAGAAGCAGAAGGCTCAATGCACAGCCAGGAACAGGAGGCTCACTGCACTGCCAGGGGCAGGAGGCTCACTGCATTCTCAGGGGCAGGAGGCACACAGCACTTGCAGGGTCAGGAGGCTCACAGCACTGCCAAAGGCAGGAGGCTCACAGCACCACAGGAGGCAGTAGTTACATAGCAGCAGGACGCTCACAGCACTGCCAGAAGCAGGAAGCTTACAGCACTGCCAGAAGCAGGAGACTCACAGCACTGCCAATGCCAGGAGGCTCACAGCACTTTGGGAGGCAGGAGTTACACAGCAGCAGAAGACTCACAGCCCCAGGGGAGGCATGAGGCTTACAGCCCCGCAGGAGGCTCACAGTGCTGCAGGAGGCTCACAGCACTGCAGGAGTCAGGAGGCTCAAAGCACCACAGGAAGCTCACAGCACCACAGGAGTCTCACAGCACTGCTAAAAGCAGGAGGCTCAAAGCACTGCCAGAGGTAGTAGGCTCACAGCACTGCCAGAATCAGGAGGCTCACAGCACTGCCACAAGCAGGAGGTTCACAGCACTGCCAGAAGCAGGAGGCTTGCAGCACTGCCAGAAGCAGGAGGCTCACTGCACTGCCAGAAGCAAGAGACTCACTACACTGCCAGGGGCAGAAGGCTCACAGAACTGCCAGAGGCAGGATGCTCACAGGATTGCCAGAGGCAGGAGGCTCACAGCACTACGGCAGACAAGAGTTACACGGCAACAGGAGGCTCACAGCACCATGGGAAGCAGGAGGCTCACAGCACCGCAGGAGGCTCACAGCACTGCCAGAATCAGGAGGCTCACAGCACTGCCAGAATCAGGAGGCTCACAGCACTGCCAGAATCAGGAGGCTCACAGCACTGCCACAAGCAGGAGGTTCACAGCACTGCCAGAAGCAGGGGGCTTGCAGCACTGCCAGAAGCAGGAGGCTCACAGCACTGCCAGAATCAGGAGGCTCACTGCACAGCCAGGGGCAGGAGGCTCACAGCACTGCCAGAGGAAGGAGGCTCACAACACCACAGGAGGAAGTAGTTACATAGCAGCAGGAGGCTCACAGCACTGCCAGAAGCAGGAGACTCACAGAACTGCCAGAGGCAGGAGGCTCACAGCACTGCCAGAATCAGGAAGCTCACAGCACTGCCAGAATCAGGAGACTCACAATACTGCCACAAGCAAGAGGTTCACAGCACTGCCAGAAGCAGGAGGCTTGCAGCACTGCCAGAAGCAGGAGGCTCACATCATTGCCAGAAGCAGGAGGCTCACTGCACAGCCAGGGGCAGAAGGCTCACAGCACTGCCAGAGGCAGGAGGCTCACAACACAACAGGAGGCAGTAGTTACATAGAAGCAGGAGGCTCACAGCACTGCCAGAAGCAGGAGACTCACAGAACTGCCAGAGGCAGGAGGCTCACAGCACTGCCAGAAGCAGGAAGCTCACAGCACTGCCAGAAGCAGGAGACTCACAATACTGCCACAAGCAAGAGGTTCACAGCACTGCCAGAAGCAGGAGGCTTGCAGCACTGCCAGAAGCAGGAGGCTCACAGCATTGCCAGAAGCAGGAGGCTCACTGCACAGCCAGGGGCAGGAGGCTCACAGCACTGCCAGAGGCAGGAGGCTCACAACACCACAGGAGGCAGTAGTTACATAGCAGCAGGAGGCTCACAGCACTGCCAGAAGCAGGAGACTCACAGAACTGCCAGATGCAGGAGGCTCAAAGCACTGCCAGAAGCAGGAAGCTCACAGCACTGCCAGAAGCAGGAGACTCACAGCACTGCCAATGCTAGGAGGCTCACAGCACTTTGGGAGGCAGGAGTTACACAGCAGCAGGAGACTCACAGCCCCGGGGGAGGCATGAGGCTTACAGCCCCGCAGGAGGCTCACAGTGCTGCAGAAGGCTCACAGCACTGCAGGAGTCAGGAGGCTCAAAGCACCACAGGAAGCTCACAGCACCACAGGAGTCTCACAGCACTGCTAAAAGCAGGAGGCTCAAAGCACTGCCAGAGGTAGTAGGCTCACAGCACTGCCAGAAGCAGGAGGCTCACAGCACTACCAGAAGCTGGAGGCTCACTGCACTGCCAGAAGCAAGAGACTCACTACACTGCAAGGGGCAGAAGGCTCACAGAACTGCCAGAGGCAGGAGGCTCACAGCATTGCCAGAGGCAGGAGGCTCAAAGCACTAAAGCAGACAAGAGTTACACGGCAACAGAAGGCTCACAGCACCATGGGAGGCAGGAGGCTCACAGCACCACAGGAGGCTCACAGCAATGCCAGAATCAGGAGGCTCACAGCACTGCCAGAATCAGGAGGCTCACAGCACTGCCAGAATCAGGAGGCTCACAGCACTGCCACAAGCAGGAGGTTCACAGCACTGCCAGAATCAGGAGGCTTGCAGCACTGCCAGAAGCAGGAGGCTCACTGCACTGCCAGAAGCAAGAGACTCACTACACTGCCAGGGGCAGAAGGCTCACAGAACTGCCAGAGGCAGGAGGCTCACAGGATTGCCAGAGGCAGGAGGCTCACAGCACTACGGCAGACAAGAGTTACACGGCAACAGGAGGCTCACAGCACCATGGGAAGCAGGAGGCTCACAGCACCGCAGGAGGCTCACAGCACTGCCAGAATCAGGAGGCTCACAGCACTGCCAGAATCAGGAGGCTCACAGCACTGCCAGAATCAGGAGGCTCACAGCACTGCCACAAGCAGGAGGTTCACAGCACTGCCAGAAGCAGGGGGCTTGCAGCACTGCCAGAAGCAGGAGGCTCACAGCACTGCCAGAATCAGGAGGCTCACAGCACTGCCAGAATCAGGAGGCTCACAATACTGCCACAAGCAAGAGGTTCACAGCACTGCCAGAAGCAGGAGGCTTGCAGCACTGCCAGAAGCAGGAGGCTCACAGCATTGCCAGAAGCAGGAGGCTCACTGCACAGCCAGGGGCAGGAGGCTCACAGCACTGCCAGAGGCAGGAGGCTCACAACATCACAGGAGGCAGTAGTTACATAGCAGCAGGAGGCTCACAGCACTGCCAGAAGCAGGAGACTCACAGAACTGCCAGAGGCAGGAGGCTCACAGCACTGCCAGAATCAGGAGGCTCACAGCACTGCCAGAATCAGGAGGCTCACAGCACTGCCACAAGCAGGAGGTTCACAGCACTGCCAGAAGCAGGGGGCTTGCAGCACTGCCAGAAGCAGGAGGCTCACAGCACTGCCAGAATCAGGAGGCTCACAGCACTGCCAGAATCAGGAGGCTCACAATACTGCCACAAGCAAGAGGTTCACAGCACTGCCAGAAGCAGGAGGCTTGCAGCACTGCCAGAAGCAGGAGGCTCACAGCATTGCCAGAAGCAGGAGGCTCACTGCACAGCCAGGGGCAGGAGGCTCACAGCACTGCCAGAGGCAGGAGGCTCACAACACCACAGGAGGCAGTAGTTACATAGCAGCAGGAGGCTCACAGCACTGCCAGAAGCAGGAGACTCACAGAACTGCCAGAGGCAGGAGGCTCACAGCACTGCCAGAAGCAGGAAGCTCACAGCACTGCCAGAAGCAGGAGACTCACAGCACTGCCAATGCCAGGAGGCTCACAGCACTTTGGGAGGCAGGAGTTACACAGCAGCAGGAGACTCACAGCCCCGGGGGAGGCATGAGGCTTACAGCCCCGCAGGAGTCTCACAGTGCTGCAGGAGGCTCACAGCACTGCAGGAGTCAGGAGGCTGAAAGCACCACAGGAAGCTCACAGCACCACAGGAGTCTTACAGCACTGCTAAAAGCAGGAGGCTCAACGCACTGCCAGAGGTAGTAGGCTCACAGCACTGCCAGAAGCAGGAGGCTCACAGCACTGCCAGAAGCTGGAGACTCACTGCACTGCCAGAAGCAAGAGACTCACTACACTGCAAGGGGAAGAAGGCTCACAGAACTGCCAGAGGCAGGAGGCTCACAGAATTGCCAGAGGCAGGAGGCTCACAGCACTACAGCAGACAAGAGTTACACGGCAACAGGAGGCTCACAGCACCATGGGAGGCAGGAGGCTCACAGCACCGCAGGAGGCTCACAGCACTGCCAGAATCAGGAGGCTCACAGCACTGTCAGAATCAGGAGGCTCACAGCACTGCCAGAATAAGGAGGCTCACAGCACTGCCACAAGCAGGAGGCTCACAGCACTGCCAGAATCAGGAGGCTCACAGCACTGCCAGAATCAGGAGGCTCACAATACTTCCACAAGCAGGAGGTTCATAGCACTGCCAGAAGCAGGAGGCTTGCAGCACTGCCAGAAGCAGGAGGCTCACAGCATTGCCAGAAGTAGGAGGCTCACTGCACTGCCAGGGGCAGGAGGCTCACAGCACTTCCAGAGGCAGGAGGCTCTCAGCACCACAAGAGGCAGGAGTAAAGGGGGCTTTACACGCTGCAACATCGTTAGTGAATTATCGTCGGGGTCACGGTGATTGTGACACACATCCGGCTTCATTAACGAGATCGCAGTGTGTGATATCTACGAGTGACCTTAAACGATCACAAAAGAGGTCAAAATCGTTTGCCGTGGAGAGGTCGTCCTGAAACCAAAAATCGCTGTCTGCTTATTAGCGATGTTGTTCCTCGTTCCTGCGGCACCACACATCGCTGTGTGTGACACCGCAGGAGCGACGAACATCTCCTTATCTGCGTCCCGCTGGTAATGCGGAAGGAAGGAGGTGGGCGGGATATTACGTCCCGCTCATCTCTGACCCTCCACTTCTATTGGACGCCTGCCATGCGAAGTCACTGTGACGCCGCACTAACCACGCCCTTAGAAAGGAGGTGGTTCCCGGCCAGAGTGATGTCGCAGGGCATGTAAGTCCATGTGACTCGGACTAACGAGGTTGTGCGCCTTGGGCAGCAATTTGCCCGTGTCTCACAACGGACGAGGGCGGGTACAATCGCTTACGATCTTGCTAGCGAGATCACAGCGTGTAAAGTACCCTTTACATAGCAGCAGGAGGCTCACAGCAGCGGAGGAGGAAGGAGGCTCACAGCACCGCATGATGAGGCTCACAGGACTGCCAGAAGCAGGAGGCTCACTGCACTGCCAGGGGCAGGAGGCTCACAGCACTGACAGAAGCAGGAGTTTCACTGCACTGCCATAAGAAAGAGGCTCACAGCACTGCCAGAAGCAGGAGGCTCACAGCACGGGCAGAAGCAGGAGGCTCACAGCACCGCCAGAAGCAGGAGGCTCACAGCACTGCCAGAAGCAGGAGGCTCACTGCACTGCCAGGGGCAGGAGGCTCACTGCACTTCCAGGGGCAGGAGGCTCACTGCACTGCCAGGGGCAGGAGGCTCACTGCATTGCCGAGGGCAGGAGGCTCACAGCACTTCCAGGGGCAGAAGGCTCACAACACTGCCAGAGGCAGGAGGCTCACAGCACCACAGGAGGCAGGCGTTACATAGCAGCAGGAGGCTCACAGCACCGGGGGAGGAAGGAGGCTCATTGAAAGGCCAGAAGCAGGAGGCTCACAGCACTGCCAGGGGCTGGAGGCTCACTACACTGCCAGAAGCAGGAGGCTCACAGCACTGCGGTAGAAAAGAGTTACACAGCAACAGGAGGCTCACAGCACTGGGGGAGGCAGGAAGCTCACAGCACCAGAGGAGGCTTACAGCACCATGGGAGGCAGGAGGCTCACAGCACCACAGGAGGTTCATAGCACTGCCAGAAGTAGGAGGCTCCCTGCACTGCCAGAAGCAGGAGTCTCACAGCACTACCAGAAGCAGGAGGCTCACAACACTGCCTGAATCAGGAGGCTCACAGCACTGCAAGAAGCAGGAGTCTCACAGCACTGCCAGAAACAGGAGGCTCATAGCACTGCCAGAAGCAGGAGGCTCACAGCACTGCCAGAAGCAGGAGACTCACAGTTCTGCCAGAGGCAAGAGACTCCCAGCACTTCCACAAGCAGGAAGCTCACAGCATTGCCAGAAGCAGAAGACTCACAGCGCTGCCAGAAGCAGGAGACTCACAGCACTGCCAGAGGCAGGAGGCTCACAGCACCACGGAAGGCAGGAGTTACACAGCAGCAGGAGGCTCACAGCAGCGGGGGAGGCAGGAGGCTCACAGCCCCGCAGGAGGCTCACAGCACCGCAGGAAGCTCACAGCACCGCAGGAAGCTCACAACTCTGCAGGAGGCAGGAGGCTCATGTGGCGCCCCTGACCTGGTCAGGCACCACAGAGTATTGCACCCATGCGGAGACAATGCTTCCAGGTAATTTCCAAAGGCCAGGATGAGGTGCACACACAAACAGATAGTGACCAGGTCTCCCACACCACAGAAGGGACCCTTGGGTAGCCAGTAGGGGGTTAACTTTCAATTCCCAGCTAGGGGTGTGTTCAGAGGCTGGTTGCTAGGAAGCAGGGCAGAGAGGAAGTGAGAAGGAGTCTGGAGCTGGAGGTTGAGGTGTGTGGAAGGGAGCAGAGGGGCTCTCATGTCAGACGGGTCCTGAGGAGTGCAGTAGCTGAAAGTGGGGGAGAAAGGGTACCGTGGGTCGGCCTGAAAGACATCCAGAGAGAGGGGTGGCTGAGTACGGAGATCCTGGTATCCGAGCACGCAAGGGGAAACAGATCCCCAGTACAGGCAGCAAATCATCCAGAGCTGCTTAACCTACAGGTGGGGGTACTTCATGCCCTCACCACTACTACACAGAGCTCGAGCCAAGCAGCAATCACCAGGCCCATAAGGGGACAGAGCCAGAAGCCATCCCACCAAGGCCACGCTGCCGGCAGACGGGCCAGAGAGAGGGGAGCAGGCTAGTAACAGCTTCCCTGGAGGAGTCCTACCACGCTTCAAGCAAGGGATCCTCCCAAACAAAAAGAGTGCAAGGAGGGCGAGCGGACAGCTACCCTCAGAACGGCCTCCTGGAATTCCTGGTTCCACCTGGTTATCACAGTGTCGCCCGGGCATCTCACCGTGACCTCTAAACAGTGAGTAAACACGTTAAAAGACTTCTTGGACTGTGTTTGAGTCATTCTGCGACCTGTGGTCCCACCCACATACACCGGGACCTGGGGCTTGCCTTACTCTCAGGAGGCTATTACAACCTACTGCACCCACCATCAGCCCCAGGCATCCCTTAACCTGCAGTGGCGGTCCGCACTGACCGCAATTCTGAGAGTGGCGTCACGACGAATCCCAAAACGAAGGTTCCCTACCTGTGACCAGACCGTCCCATCCCGTGGAGTCCCTAAGGGTAATACACTGCTGCACCGCACCTGCAGGGCTTCACATATCTGGCGTCACGAACAGGATTTGGACTAGACCTGTTCAGACAGGTGACCGTGCGCCTCAGAGGTCCGACCGCAAAAATTGAACCGCCGCCATATTGCCATCTTCAAAAGCGCGCGCTGCAGCCCGCGCGAGGGAGAAGAGCACCGCCCACGAAGAGGTGTGGCCGCCCCAGAATCCCCACAATTCAGAGAGCGTTCTGACCCAGGAAGTGGAAAGGGAGCGCGCAGATTTTTGAAGAAAAATGGACGCTGCATGAGGTAATGCCCCTGGTCAGGGCGACGCAGCCCAAGCGATGCCAGCCCCCGTCGCGCTGGACGCAGCAGCGCCCGGTGCCGGTGCCGCGGTCGCAGCCGCGCCGGCCGAAGTCTCCCCCATAATGCCAGTTTCCTTACTGTATGTCCCAGGAGCGCAATGGCTGCCCCAATACGCCGGTAAAATAGACACGCTTACCGGGTTTAAGAAGAAGATCAACACCTTGCTAGACATGCACGCGATGACTGGTAAGCAGAGGGCCGCTGTTGTGCTGGGACAGTTGACTGGAGCAGCAGAATTGGAAGCTGAGTCCTGGACCAATGATGACCGGGGCTCTGTTGAGACCATCTTTGCCAAACTAGCAGCTGCTTTTGAACACCGCACAGAGGGAGAGCTGAGGACGGACTTCTATAACTGCCGTCAGAAGCCCCAAGATAGCATAAGAGACTATGCCCTCAGGCTGCAGGCTGCACTACGGGCTCTCAAGCTGGTGGACCCTGTCACTGTCAATGATCAGGAAGGAAACCGGATGATGAAGGAACAATTCTTGCGGGGCCTGCGCTCTCCTGAGGATGGGAAGCAGATGAAGCTGTGGTCCCTGGAACACCCTGACGTGGACTTTGCCATTCTGAAAGACAGGGCAGTGAAAGCACTCCAACCTCCTGTGGACACAGACCCCGTCGCACCAGCATGGCCTGCCAGTTCCACGGCTGCAGGAGCGGAATCCTCCTCGCAGTCCCTGGTAACTGCAAAAGGACTCAACGCGTCAGCAGAGACTATAAATACACTATCCTCCCAGGTGCAACAGCTCACTAAGGATGTCGCACAAATCCTGAAAGCAATGCAGTTGCCCTCAGAAACCAAAGTCCCTCATCGGATCCTGCTAGCTGACAGCCCAGAGGACGTCCCTTGGATGCGGAGGAGAAGAGGTCCTACAACCCGAGGCAGGAGCAGTGATCGCTATGACTCATCTGGACAACCCATCTGTCGTCGTTGCCAGGAGGCAGGTCACTATGCAAGGGCTTGCCCTTTAAACGAGCCAAACCTGGGGCCGAGGGCCAGTCCTCAGGATTAAGAAGATCAGGCCCAGGTCGCTGCCGTGAGCAGTACGTGGGTGGGCGTCCTGTCCTGTCCATCGTCCTGGATGGGATCCCTACTCCGGCATTATTGGACACCGGCTCTCAGGTAACCACGATTCCGTATGTCCTGTATCGTAGGTTTTGGTCGGACGACGATCTCCGACCACCGGACCCCTCCCTCACCATCTATGCTGCCAACGGACAACCTATAGACCAGATTGGGGTCAAAGAGGTAACCATAAAGGTGGGAAGGCAGGAAATGAAGGGACAAGGACTGATTGTTGTGGACACTGATATTAGAGAAAGGAACCCGCAAATGATTTTAGGCACTAATGTCATAGAAAATTGCCTAGGGGAAGTGTTGTTGTTGCTTCACCAGATTGTTGAAGGTGCTGAGGGCAGGTCGCAAAGAGCCTTGCAAAAGGAGATCCGAATCATTTTGAGGAAGCAACAGGTAAAACAGACTGGCGGTGAGATTGGTAGTGTACGGGTGATGGATGCTAACCCCATTGTGATACCCCCACGGAGTGAAATGATGATGTGGTGTAGAGCAGCGGTAGGTCTCAGAGGACAGGATTACCAGGCTGTACTAGAGCCCACTCATTCAGACCACTGGCCCACGATTCTGACAGCCAGGGGGGTAGTTGATGTACACAAGGGACGAGTGCCTGTACGAGTGTTGAACTGTGGGGAGGAGGAAGCCAGCCTACCAAGGTACGCTACCATAGCCAAACTGTTTACATGCTCAGATGACGCCATAACACCTGTAGGTCCCCTGACACAAGCTGACTCAAAAGAGGACGAGACCTCCCAAAAGCAGTTAGAGGACTGGTGCCAGAAACTACACGTGGGGACTGACTCTACACCCGTCTACCAGAAACATGGGGTTTACAGGGTCGTGCAGGAATACGAGCAGGTCTTTAGTAAGAACCCACTAGACTTTGGTAGGATCAAAGGGGTGCAACATCACATACCCACAGGCAGTCATCCTCCCATTAAGGAAAGACATAGGCCTATTCCACCAGCCCATTACCAGCGCACAAAGGACATGCTGAAGGACATGAAGGAGGCAGGAGTCATAAGGGACAGTTGCAGCCCCTGGGCAGCTCCCCTGGTCCTGGTGAGAAAGAAGGATGGCACGATGAGGATGTGTGTGGATTACAGACGGATAAATCAGATAACGCACAAGGATGCCTACCCTTTGCCAAGGATAGAGGAATCCCTCGCTGCCTTGAAAACCTCTAACTACTTTTCTACCCTAGATCTTACTAGTGGCTACTGGCAAGTATCTGTAGCAGAAGAAGATCGGGAGAAGACGGCCTTCACCACCCCAATGGGCCTCTGTGAGTTCAACAGCATGCCATTTGGACTCTGCAATGCCCCCGGGACCTTCCAGAGGCTTATGGAATGCTGCCTAGGGCACCTCAACTTTGAAACCGTCCTGCTCTACCTGGATGATGTCATCGTGTACTCCAAGACCTACGAGGACCACCTGAAACACCTGGCTGAAGTCTTTGAAGCGCTATCCCTATATGGAATGAAGCTGAAACCATCCAAGTGCCATTTACTGAAGCCAAAGGTCCAGTACCTAGGTCACGTGGTCAGTGCAGAAGGAGTAGCACCGGACCCAGAAAAGGTCACAGTCATCCAGGAATGGCCCACACCTACTACCGTCCGGGAGGTACGTCAGTTCCTTGGCTTGGTAGGCTACTACAGAAGGTTCATCAAGGGATACACGAAAATGGCAGCGCCTTTGCAAGAGCTCCTGGTAGGCCACCCAAAGAAGAAAGGAAAGATCTCCGGCCCGCCATTTCACTGGGGAGAAGCAGAAGAACACTCCTTCAGACAAATGAAAGGGGCCTTGACGGGTGAAGAGATCCTAGCCTACCCTGACTACAGTCTACCATTTGTACTGTATACAGATGCCAGTAATGTGGGACTGGGAGCAGTGCTTTCACAGGTGCAGGAAGGCAAAGAGCGTGTGATTGCTTACGCCAGCAGGAAGCTCAGGCCTACTGAAAGAAACCCAGAGAATTATAGCTCATTTAAGCTAGAGTTCCTGGCCATGGTATGGGCTATCACAGAGCGGTTCAAGCACTACCTGGCAGCCACCAAATTCACTGTCTTCACGGACAACAACCCCTTGACCCACTTGGATACTGCTAAATTGGGTGCCATGGAGCAGCGTTGGGTAGCCCGGCTGGCGAATTATGACTTTACTGTCAAGTATCGAGCTGGCCGCAAGAACGGCAACGCAGATGCTCTGTCCAGGATGCCTCACCTAGCAGACGAGGGTGAAGATGTAGATGATCTTGAAGAGATTGAGCTGCCAGCGTTCCATCGCCATGGAGCAAAACAGCGTCGGCAGTTGCGTGCCAACCGCCAAGAGGTGACCCTGAACCCACTACCTCACTACAACTGGAAGGAGACCCAGGAAAATGATCCAGCGGTAGGCTTGGTAAAGAAACTGATCAACCAGCCTGGCGCCAGCCTTGACAAAGGAGCCCCACCTGAGGCACAGTACCTATGGAAGGAGAGGGGTCGATTATTCATCTATCAAGACAAACTTTACAGGAGCATCATTGACCCGAGGACGCATGAGAAGGTGTGGCAAGTGATTGTACCACAGAAGGATACGAGGATGGTGCTAGAAGCCTATCACAATGGTGCAGGCCACTTTGGTTGGAAGAAACTGGAGGCCCTACTTAAAGTAAGATTCTACTGGGTGGGCATGAGATCTGCCCTAGAGAAGTGGTGTCGAAACTGCGGGCCCTGCAATCTTAGAAGAAAAGACCAGCCCAGCCAGAGAGCACCACTCCAGCCAATCCAAACTAAACGGCCCCTGGAGATCGTGGCCCTGGACCATGTAAAGTTGGCACCCAGCAGACAAGGCTACAACTACGCTCTCACTATGGTTGACCACTACTCCAGATTCCTGGTGGTAGTACCAGTCAAGGACCTGACCGGTCAGACTGCAGCCAGAGCTTTCCAGACACATTTCTGTCGACCACATGGCTACCCAGATCAAGTGCTCACTGACCAAGGACCAGCCTTTGAAGCTGAAGTGTTTAAGGAGTTTTGCAACCTTTACGGCTGCAGGAAGATCCGTACCACGCCTTACCATCCTCAGACCAATGGCATGTGTGAGAAGATGAACCACATCATTCTCGACCTTCTGAAGACTCTCCCATTAGAAGAACGAAGTCAGTGGCCAGAAAAACTGCCCGATCTAGTGGATATGTATAACAACATCCCTGTGAGTTCCACGAACTGCACACCGGCATACCTGATGAGGGCCAGACCCGGGAGATTGCCAGTAGATCTGGAAATGGGAGTTGAGACCCCTGAAGACCATCTACAAGGTGCTGATTGGGATTCCAACCGCCAAGCCCAATACAAGAAAGTACAAGAGTGTGTGGAGCGAAGCCTGACTCAGCAGCGTGAGAAACAAGAAAAAGCCTACAATCGAAAAGCACCTGCTGTTCCTTTGATGCCAGGAGATATAGTTCTCAAGAGAAAGAGAAGACATCATAAACTTGACAATCACTGGGAAGAAGAACCCTATACTGTGTTACCATCGACGCTTAGCAGTGAAAAGACATGCCTTATCAGCAAAGATGGAGGAAAAACAACAGCTGTCGTTTCTAGAGATCGCCTAAAGAAATGTCCTGAACAACTAAGAACCCCTGAAGAAATTCCCAACCCTTTGCCAGTTCAAGAACCAAAAGAAAAGATGATCCATACTGTACTTGGAGATTTCCCAGCAAGTTGGCCTCAATACAATGGAGCAGTAGTTATTCCAGTCATTACATTCCCTCAATCTAGAGAAGTAAGAGAACCAGAAGAACCTGTTCAGAACCTGGAAGAGCCAAATGTAGCTGAAGCAGAAGACCATGCACTGGTATCAATACCCAGTACACCCATTATTCACATTGAGACACATACATCGGGTGGGAGGACACAACCTCAGACAGATGACAGTATAGTACTGCGTAGATCAACCCGCAGCAACTTTGGTCAGCTCCCATTACGCTATAGGGAAAGTACAGTTTAGTTCAAAGTGACGGTATGAAATGTAATGTTTCACCTGTTTACAGTTAGGTAACGTTTAAGTGAAATGTGCCCACAAGGACTATTGTGAGACCTCTTTAAAATGTTTTCTTTGCACTAGTTCACGTGCACTTTAAAAAAAAAAAAATGGACCACCGGTTATGAACTGGCTTTAACCACAAACTTTTGCATTGTAAAAAGTTACCTCCTTGGTATCAACCACAGAGTCTGCCTGTTGAGGGGCATGGCTCTGCACCAACAAGGGGGCACGCCTGTTTATGGGGCCTGCCCTCCAACACTCGGAAGCGGGTACGCCTGTTTATGGGGCCTACCTTACACCACTCTCCTCAGGAGAGGAAGATTGGAGGAAAGGTCTGGGGAATGTGATGGCCCAGACCTGGTCACCAAAAGGACCGGCGACCTACCTCCTGGAGGTTTTTGTGTGGGTTTCGGACATGTGGGTGGTTGGTGGTGAAATGGTACCTGGTATGTTTAAATGTAAATAATTGCCCCTGTGTGGGAAAAGTTTGTATTTACCTTTTTCTCTTGTCTTTGCAGCCCGAGGACGTGCTGATGATAACTAAGGGGGAATGTGGCGCCCCTGACCTGGTCAGGCACCACAGAGTATTGCACCCATGCGGGGACAATGCTTCCAGGTAATTTCCAAAGGCCAGGATGAGGTGCACACACAAACAGATAGTGACCAGGTCTCCCACACCACAGAAGGGACCCTTAGGTAGCCAGTAGGGGGTTAACTTTCAATTCCCAGCTAGGGGTGTGTTCAGAGGCTGGTTGCTAGGAAGCAGGGCAGAGAGGAAGTGAGAAGGAGTCTGGAGCTGGAGGTTGAGGTGTGTGGAAGGGAGCAGAGGGGCTCTCGTGTCAGACGGGTCCTGAGGAGTGCAGTAGCTGAAAGCGGGGGAGAAAGGGTACCGTGGGTCGGCCTGAAAGACATCCAGAGAGAGGGGTGGCTGAGTACGGAGATCCTGGTATCCGAGCACGCAAGGGAAAACAGATCCCCAGTACAGGCAGCAAATCATCCAGAGCTGCTTAACCTACAGGTGGGGGTACTTCATGCCCTCACCACTACTACACAGAGCTCGAGCCAAACAGCAATCACCAGGCCCATAAGGGGACAGAGCCAGAAGCCATCCCACCAAGGCCACGCTGCCGGCAGACGGGCCAGAGAGAGGGGAGCAGGCTAGTAACAGCTTCCCTGGAGGAGTCCTACCATGCTTCAAGCAAGGGATCCTCCCAAACAAAAAGAGTGCAAGGAGGGCGAGCGGACAGCTACCCTCAGAACGGCCTCCTGGAATTCCTGGTTCCACCTGGTTATCACAGTGTCGCCCGGGCATCTCACCGTGACCTCTAAACAGTGAGTAAACACGTTAAAAGACTTCTTGGACTGTGTTTGAGTCATTCTGCGACCTGTGGTCCCACCCACATACACCGGGACCTGGGGCTTGCCTTACTCTCAGGAGGCTATTACAACCTACTGCACCCACCATCAGCCCCAGGCATCCCTTAACCTGCAGTGGCGGTCCGCACTGACCGCAATTCTGAGAGTGGCGTCACGACGAATCCCAAAACGAAGGTTCCCTACCTGTGACCAGACCGTCCCATCCCGTGGAGTCCCTAAGGGTAATACACTGCTGCACCGCACCTGCAGGGCTTCACACTCACAGCACCGCAGGAGGCTCACAGCACCACAGGAGGCTCACAGCACTGCTAAAAGTAGGAGGCTCACAGCCCTGCCAGAAGCAGGAGGCTCACAGCACTGCCAGAAGCAGGAGGCTCACAGCACTGCCAGAAGCAGGAGGCTCAATGCACTGCCAGGGGAAGGAGGCTCACAGTACTTCCAGGGGCAGGAGGCTCACAGCACTGCCAGAAGCAGGAGGCTTACTGCACTGCCAGAAGCAGGAGGCTCATAGCACTGCCAGGGGCAGGAGGCTCACTGCACTACCAGAAGCAGGAAGCTCACTACACTGCCCGAGCAGGAGGCTCACTGCACTGCCAAAAGCAGGAGGCTAACAGCACTGCCAGAGAAAGGAGGTTCAAAGCACCGCGGGAGGCAGAAGTTACATAGCAGCAGTAGGCTCACTGCACCGAGGGAGGTAGGAGGCTCACAGAACTGCCAGGGGCAGGAGGCTCACAGCCCTGCCAGAGGCAGGAGGCTCACAGCACCACGGGAGGCATGAGATACACAGGAGCAGGAGGCTAAGCACCGGGGAGGCAGGAATTATACAGCAGCAGGAGGCTCACAGCACCTTGGGAGGCAGGAGGCTTACAGCACCGCTGAAGGCTCACAGCACTGTGAGGCATATACAGGGAGGTAAACCTGCTGCTCCTCTTTTTCTGTGGGACGGAAGTGAAGTGATGGGGCAGGGGTACCTCCGGCTGTGTAGTCGTGGCACTGGTACTGAGGCAGCCCCCTGATTCCACCACTTCTTTAACTTCGGGGCCTGACTTGAATGTGCAGTGTGGGACGTCTCTTTCACCGGCCGATGCACAAAGAGTCTTCAGGCAAAAGTTGAAATGCATAAAAACTGACATTTATTCAAACACAAAAATAACACTCCGGTCAGCAGATTCCGGCAATATTGGTGGAGCTGGGGACAACCTGCCCAAACGCACCCTCTGGTGGGGATATGCCCTAGATACTCTTCTTCTCCGGGCTCCCACTCTCCGGTCAAGCACGCACTGGACCCACACCAGCGGAATAGACCCTGAGGTTGCGTCCACCTCCTTTACTCCGGTGTCCCCTGGTGTTCCGCTCACACACTCGCACTTGCCGCTGCAGATGTTCACTGCCTGCTGTCCCGGATCCTTCTCCCTCTCACACACACTGCCCTTCCCTAGATATCCGGCCGACTCCTCCTTCCCCGGTGGCAACAGCCGTCCCACCCGGCCACTAGGGGGTGCCCTAACACAACACATACAATAATACAATAACACTTTTAATAATCACAATGCCGGGTAAACTATGCTAAACTAGTAGGGGGTAGGCCCACCCACTACATGCCTCCCCTCTTAAAATCCGAGCCTCCCGGCAAGGCTCTTAACTATAAACATATTAAAACAATAAAACCTTTTAGGTCAGTCCACAACAACGGCTCCAGTTCAGCGGCGCTCCCGGTCTTCAGGGGCGCTTAGTGGCGTAGCAGCGCTCCCGGTCTCTACGTAGCGCCCGGAGGCTCAACAGCGCTCCCGGTCTTAGATGGGCGCCCGGAGGCTCAACAGCGCTCCCGGTCTTTGCTGGAGGCGCCCGGAGGCTTCAACAGCGCTCCCGGTCTTTGCTGGAGGGCAACAGGCCCGTAAAAACTTTTAACAGAACTTCTGCCGGTTAACAGCACCGGACTTCAACAACAGGTGGGCAGTAGGGACTTACTCTGAGGGCCAGGCCCGCTTCCATTCTTCCGCTTGCGCCTGGATGTAAGCTCCCAAAGACTGTCCCGGCTGACGGCGGATTCTTCTGAAGGACAAGGGAGCAAAAGGTGGTTCCACCGACGTGGCTGCTTCAGCCCCTGGTGGGGGTGACGGTGTCGCCACCCTGGGTGGTGGAGGAGCGTCCAAAACAATAACCGGTTGATTGGTTACATGCTGGCTCACGGTTACCACCGGAGGAATCTTCTCCGGGTCGACGGTCGGCCCAGACGCTGTTTCCGGGGGAGCAGCCACGGTGCGCCGGGGATGAGAGGGCTCAGACGGGACCGGTCTTGGATGGCTCCGGCGCCGCTCTTGTTGCTCCTCCCACTCGAGCTCCTCTTGCCACTGTTCCGCTTCCCGGGCGGTTGGAATCCGGTTAACAGCCACGGCAAACAGGCCGCGACTTCCCGCGTCCGGCAAGAACTGAACCTTTTCGCCCGGCCAAAGGGTGTGGAGACGTCTGGGCAGCCCCTCTACATCCAGGTGGACCCGGTTGTAGAAATAGTCGTCCCCAGTGCTGACCTCGCGGATGAAGCCGTACCCCTCTTTCTGATTGAATTTTACCACCACGCCGGTGGTAAACTGCAGGGCCAGCTCCTCTCCGCCCGGACCGGACAGCATCTCCCGGACAAGGGTTTCGGCCAGAAGACGTTCCTGAACAGGGTCGGGCTTCGGGGACGGAGCTCTGGGGTGCGGCTCGGCGGGCGGGACGATTATCGGGTCCCAGACGAAGCCCCGGTTGTCCTTCTCCAGACGCTCGGTAAACACTTCAGCCGGCTCCGACAAGGTAGTAGATGGTGAGGCGGCGCCAAGCTGTGGGGTCTCCCAAGGGAAGGCTGTAGCCCCCGAACGGCTTCCTGGTGGCGTAGCATACGTCGCCTTCACTTCGGTGATGGTACTGCCGGTCTGTGCGTCCCAGGTGGTTTTCCAAGACACCTTATCAGGGCGTGTAGAACCTCCCGGTCCGGTTGGAAGATCCACCAAGGCGGCTTCACTGGCAGGAGCGAACCTGGGTCGGCCCCGGCCTAAGCTGATCAGAGCCATGGTGGTAGCCAATTCCTCTGGTTGTCCAAGTGCTGCCATCTCTAATCGCTGTGCTGTAGCTAGCGGCGGAGTCAAAGCGCAGACTGAGGAAAAAGGAGGCGGGCCTCTGTTTCCCGCTCTTAAACAGAATCCTCCCCCAGCCTCACGCATTCTCTTGACTCCTCCGCGGCGGTACTTCTTTCTTTTTCGACCACCGCCCACTTTGTATGTTTTCCTCAATGCCCTGGAGCTGGCGCCTCCCCTCTTTGGGCGGAGTACTCTGTGCCTCTTCCTCGGCACCGGCCAGCCCCAGGCTCTTCTTTCGGCGCCAATTTTTCGCGCCTTTTCTCCATCTTGGGCCCGGTCCAACGCTACGGGCCCTGTGTTCTCTTCCCACCAGGGGACTGGGAATCTTCTTCCATAATCAGGATCCTGTGCTTCAGGGACTACCTGATCTTCAGCCTCTTGGGTCCCTGGCAGGGGACTCGGATCCTGCCGACTACGCCACATGAAGTGATGGGGCAGGGGTACCTCCGGCTGTGTAGTCGTGGCACTGGTACTGAGGCAGCCCCCTGATTCCACCACTTCTTTAACTTCGGGGCCTGACTTGAATGTGCAGTGTGGGACGTCTCTTTCACCGGCCGATGCACAAAGAGTCTTCAGGCAAAAGTTGAAATGCATAAAAACTGACATTTATTCAAACACAAAAATAACACTCCGGTCAGCAGATTCCGGCAATATTGGTGGAGCTGGGGACAACCTGCCCAAACGCACCCTCTGGTGGGGATATGCCCTAGATACTCTTCTTCTCCGGGCTCCCACTCTCCGGTCAAGCACGCACTGGACCCACACCAGCGGAATAGACCCTGAGGTTGCGTCCACCTCCTTTACTCCGGTGTCCCCTGGTGTTCCGCTCACACACTCGCACTTGCCGCTGCAGATGTTCACTGCCTGCTGTCCCGGATCCTTCTCCCTCTCACACACACTGCCCTTCCCTAGATATCCGGCCGACTCCTCCTTCCCCGGTGGCAACAGCCGTCCCACCCGGCCACTAGGGGGTGCCCTAACACAACACATACAATAATACAATAACACTTTTAATAATCACAATGCCGGGTAAACTATGCTAAACTAGTAGGGGGTAGGCCCACCCACTACAGAAGCGCAGCGCATCTCATGCTTACCTCGCCCAGAAAGTATGTCCTCAGCAGGCTGGCACAGGCCAACAGGCTGAGGATATAATAGTATGCGCACCACACATTGTTATTTAAAGGGCTGGCAGCCGACAAGGCCACGACTGACAACCAAGTACTGTGGTCCCCTGGAATGGGCCCAGGGGCCGGAAGTTCCCCACCCCTGCTCTAGACAATACCCCATAGATTCTCTATGGGGGTTGGGTCAGGCAAGTAATTTTCTGCTGGACCCAACAAAGAGGTCTAGGGGCCTGAAGAAAAGCCTGAAATGGATAGGAAAGTGATGAACTGAATGGGGAGCGCTTGGAGAATATGCCTGTATGCACTTCTGACTAAGATATATTTTTTGGGAATAAGGATGTATTACGCCACTTTTACAGATGCACAAGAACACCTACCAAACCTAACCTAAATTGCATTTTACAGGCCAAAAAGGTTAAGAAACAGTTTTTCCTATATAATTAATTGCATATACAGGTGCAACTCAATAAATTAGAAAATCATAAAAAGGTTAATTTATTACAGTAATTCAATACAAAAAGGGAAACACATATATTATATAAAGTCATGACAAACAGTGATCTATTTCAAGTGTTTATGTCTGTTAATGTCGATAATTATGGCTTATAGTCAATGAAAACTCAAAAATCATTATGTGACGCCCTGGACACCCCCAGGGGTCACAGGTCACTACACACACCACATACACCCCCACCCCAGTAAGGTACCATCAGTCAACAAAGACCTGATTGCCTCCCTCAGAGTCAGACAGGCACACCAGGTGGGTGGAGTCAGGTGGATAGACACCCCCCCGAGGAGTCTGCTGGCCCGAGGCAGGAGAGACAAGCAGATTAAGTTTGGAGAGAGGAGTGAGAGGAGAACAGTTCTGTGAGTGGCCTGGGTTGGAGCCTAGGACCCCCAATCAGTCAGGCAGGCAGACGGTAGTGGCCACCTGCAGGAGATCGGGAATACGACCGGTAGAACTGTAAGGGACTGGGACAGGGTAGTGGCCCGCCGGAACCGAACCGGGGAGCCAACTGGATACCGGAGCACCAGGCAGGGTACTCAGACCCCGAACTAGGCTATTAGCCACCACCATAGTCAAATCAACTGATTGCGGTCTGGATCTCAGGGTTTCATTCCCACCTATGTCCCGATTGAAGGCAACAGCCCAACCATTCCGGATCAGTGCCACCGCCAAAGACCAGAGATGCAAAGGGCAAGCATCTGCAGGCAAACGGGCTCCCACGACACTTATACGCCGGGGAGCGGACTACCGGTGCCCAGGCACAGTAGTCAAGATACACACACAGGTGCAGGAGAAAGGCGGACATTGCCAACCTGACTGGGGAAGCTGCAGCCGGCTGCGGGCCCTGTTCATCACCCCGTTTGGTTTTCCAGCGACTCCAATGTCTTGTATCGGAGTGAGTACACCAGTGCACTCAGGCACCGCACCGCGCTGCACTGCAACACTGCGCCCTGCACCCCGGCCCTCGCCAACCGGGCCTCGGGACCAACATCCCCTACCCACGGAGGGGTCAACACCTAGCTGCGCCACTACAGAGCTCCCAAGAGTCCTGTACTTTCACTGCAGCGGTGGTGTCCATAATCACTACAACCCGTGGGTGGCGTCTACAGTTGAGCGCGGTTCGAGGTTCTCCAGTTCGAGGCTCGAGTGATTTTGGGGCCTGTTCTAGATCGAACTAGAACTCGAGCTTTTTTGCAAAAGCTCGATAGTTCTAGAAACGTTCGAGAACAATTCTAGCAGCAAAAAAACAGCTAAATCCTAGCTTGGTTTCTGCTGTAATAGTGTAAGTCACTCTGTGAATCACACTATTATGACATTTCAGTGTATAGTGTGCGTAAACAGTGCCTTCAGATCACTGCTGTTTCTATAATGGCGATCGCCATTTTTTTTTTTTTTTTTTTCTTGTCTTCCTTCCCTAAGCGCGCGCGTGTAGTGGGGCGGGCCAGCATGTCAGCCAATCCCAGACACACACACAGCTAAGTGGACTTTTAGCCAGAGAAGCAACGGCATGTGTGAAAGGATGTCCATGTCACATGTCCCTGCATTATAAAACCGGACATTTTCCTCCAGGACGCCATTATCTCTTCTGCATCTTTGGTGTCAGACATCACTGTCGCAGCTCCGTCCTCCTGAGTCCTATCGCCGATACAGCTGTATGCGCTCCATACACAGCGCTGGACAGCTTAGGGAGAGCACTTTCTAGCAGTCCTTTTAAGGGCTCAAACCGGCAGGGTCAGAGTTAAGGTGACAGGTCCTGAAAACAGCGACAGCGTCTGTGTAGCCAAGGTCAGGGATTTCCTCCCTGCATTTCCCTATTAGGAGGGAATAGAAAGGCAGGCTTCCATTCCTCTACCCAGACCCCACAATCCAGGCACTGTACCCTCCTGTCCTCTGCACACTCCAACTCATTATAACTAAGCCATTATACTAGCAAACACTCAGTGTACCTAGTGGCATCCTATACGTGGCTATTGGACTTTGCTATAGTCACACTAGTGCAAAGACATTTGCAGCACCTCTACCTGCATTGCACACTCCAACTCATTATAACTAAGCCATTACACTAGCAAACTCTCAGTGTACCTAGTGGCATCCTATACGTGGCTATTGGACTTTGCTATAGTCACACTAGTGCAAAGACATTTGCAAAGCGCGTCTGCCTGCATTGCACACTCCAACTCATTATAACAAAGCTATTATACTAGCAAACACTCAGTGTACCTAGTGGCATCCTATACGTGGCTATTGGACTTTGCTATAGTCACACTAGTGCAAAGACATTTGCAGCACCTCTACCTGCATTGCACACTCCAACTCATTATAACTAAGCCATTATACTAGCAAACACTCAGTGTACCTAGTGGCATCCTATACGTGGCTATTGGACTTTGCTATAGTAACACTAGTGCAAAGACATTTGCAGCACCTCTACCTGCATTGCACACTCCAACTCATTATAACTAAGCCATTATACTAGCAAACACTCAGTGTACCTAGTGGCATCCTATACGTGGCTATTGGACTTTGCTATAGTCACACTAGTGCAAAGACATTTGCAGCACCTCTACCTGCATTGCACACTCCAACTCATTATAACTAAGCCATTATACTAGCAAACACTCAGTGTACCTAGTGGCATCCTATACGTGGCTATTGGACTTTGCTATAGTCACACTAGTGCAAAGACATTTGCAGAGCGCGTCTGCCTGCATTGCACACTCCAACTTATTATAACTAAGCCATTATACTAGCAAACACTCAGTGTACCTAGTGGCATCCTATACGTGGCTATTGGACTTTGCTATAGTCACACTAGTGCAAAGACATTTGCAGCACCTCTACCTGCATTGCACACTCCAACTCATTATAACTAAGCCATTATACTAGCAAACACTCAGTGTACCTAGTGGCATCCTATACGTGGCTATTGGACTTTGCTATAGTCACACTAGTGCAAAGACATTTGCAGCACCTCTACCTGCATTGCACACTCCAACTCATTATAACTAAGCCATTATACTAGCAAACACTCAGTGTACCTAATTGCATCCTATACGTGGCTATTGGACTTTGCTATAGTCACACTAGTGCAAAGACATTTGCAGAGCGCGTCTGCCTGCATTGCACACTCCAACTCATTATAACTAAGCCATTATACTAGCAAACACTCAGTGTACCTAGTGGCATCCTATACGTGGCTATTGGACTTTGCTATAGTCACACTAGTGCAAAGACATTTGCAGCACCTCTACCTGCATTGCACACTCCAACTCATTATAACTAAGCCATTATACTAGCAAACACTCAGTGTACCTAGTGGCATCCTATACGTGGCTATTGGACTTTGCTATAGTCACACTAGTGCAAAGATATTTGCAGAGCGCGTCTGCCTGCATTGCACACTCCAACTCATTATAACTAAGCCATTATACTAGCAAACACTCAGTGTACCTAGTGGCATCCTATACGTGGCTATTGGACTTTGCTATAGTCACACTAGTGCAAAGACATTTGCAGAGCGTGTCTGCCTGCATTGCACACTGCAACTCATTATAACTAAGCCATTATACTAGCAAACACTCAGTGTACCTAGTGGCATCCTATACGTGGCTATTGGACTTTGCTATAGTCACACTAGTGCAAAGACATTTGCAGCACCTCTACCTGCATTGCACACTCCAACTCATTATAACTAAGCCATTATACTAGCAAACACTCAGTGTACCTAGTGGCATCCTATACGTGGCTATTGGACTTTGCTATAGTCACACTAGTGCAAAGACATTTGCCGCACCTCTACCTGCATTGCACACTCCAACTCATTATAACTAAGCCATTATACTAGCAAACACTCAGTGTACCTAGTGGCATCCTATACGTGGCTATTGGACTTTGCTATAGTCACACTAGTGCAAAGACATTTGCAGCACCTCTACCTGCATTGCACACTCCAACTCATTATAACTAAGCCATTATACTAGCAAACACTCAGTGTACCTAGTGGCATCCTATACGTGGCTATTGGACTTTGCTATAGTCACACTAGTGCAAAGACATTTGCAGAGCGCGTCTGCCTGCATTGCACACTCCAACTCATTATAACTAAGCCATTATACTAGCAAACACTCAGTGTACCTAGTGACATCCTATACGTGGCTATTGGACTTTGCTATAGTCACACTAGTGCAAAGACATTTGCAGCACCTCTACCTGCATTGCACACTCCAACTCATTATAACTAAGCCATTATACTAGCAAACACTCAGTGTACCTAGTGGCATCCTATACGTGGCTATTGGACTTTGCTATAGTCACACTAGTGCAAAGACATTTGCAAGGCGCGTCTGCCTGCATTGCACACTCCAACTCATTATAACTAAGCCATTATACTAGCAAACACTCAGTGTACCTAGTGGCATCCTATACGTGGCTATTGGACTTTGCTATAGTCACACTAGTGCAAAGACATTTGCAGCACCTCTACCTGCATTGCACACTCCAACTCATTATAACTAAGCCATTATACTAGCAAACACTCAGTGTACCTAGTGGCATCCTATACGTGGCTATTGGACTTTGCTATAGTCACACTAGTGCAAAGACATTTGCAGAGCGCGTCTGCCTGCATTGCACACTCCAACTCATTATAACTAAGCCATTATACTAGCAAACACTCAGTGTACCTAGTGGCATCCTATACGTGGCTATTGGACTTTGCTATAGTCACACTAGTGCAAAGACATTTGCAGCACCTCTACCTGCATTGCACACTCCAACTCATTATAACTAAGCCATTATACTAGCAAAGACTCAGTGTACCTAGTGGCATCCTATACGTGGCTATTGGACTTTGCTATAGTCACACTAGTGCAAAGACATTTGCAGCACCTCTACCTGCATTGCACACTCCAACTCATTATAACTAAGCCATTATACTAGCAAACACTCAGTGTACCTAGTGGCATCCTATACGTGGCTATTGGACTTTGCTATAGTCACACTAGTGCAAAGACATTTGCAGAGCGCGTCTGCCTGCATTGCACACTCCAACTCATTATAACTAAGCCATTATACTAGCAAACACTCAGTGTACCTAGTGGCATCCTATACGTGGCTATTGGACTTTGCTATAGTCACACTAGTGCAAAGACATTTGCAGAGCCCGTCTGCCTGCATTGCACACTCCAACTCATTATAACTAAGCCATTATACTAGCAAACATTCAGTGTACCTAGTGGCATCCTATACGTGGCTATTGGACTTTGCTATAGTCACACTAGTGCAAAGACATTTGCAGAGCGCGTCTGCCTGCATTGCACACTCCAACTCATTATAACTAAGCCATTATACTAGCAAACACTCAGTGTACCTAGTGGCATCCTATACGTGGCTATTGGACTTTGCTATAGTCACACTAGTGCAAAGACATTTGCAGAGCGCGTCTGCCTGCATTGCACACTCCAACTCATTATAACTAAGCCATTATACTAGCAAACACTCAGTGTACCTAGTGGCATCCTATACGTGGCTATTGGACTTTGCTATAGTCACACTAGTGCAAAGACATTTGCAGAGCGCGTCTGCCTGCATTGCACACTCCAACTCATTATAACTAAGCCATTATACTAGCAAACACTCAGTGTACCTAGTGGCATCCTATACGTGGCTATTGGACTTTGCTATAGTCACACTAGTGCAAAGACATTTGCAGAGCGCGTCTGCCTGCATTGCACACTCCAACTCATTATAACTAAGCCATTATACTAGCAAACACTCAGTGTACCTAGTGGCATCCTATACGTGGCTATTGGACTTTGCTATAGTCACACTAGTGCAAAGACATTTGCAGAGCGCGTCTGCCTGCATTGCACACTCCAACTCATTATAACTAAGCCATTATACTAGCAAACACTCAGTGTACCTAGTGGCATCCTATACGTGGCTATTGGACTTTGCTATAGTCACACTAGTGCAAAGACATTTGCAGCACCTCTACCTGCATTGCACACTCCAACTCATTATAACTAAGCCATTATACTAGAAAACACTCAGTGTACCTAGTGGCATCCTATACGTGGCTATTGGACTTTGCTATAGTCACACTAGTGCAAAGACATTTGCAGAGCGCGTCTGCCTGCATTGCACAATCCAACTCATTATAACTAAGCCATTATACTAGCAAACACTCAGTGTACCTAGTGGCATCCTATACGTGGCTATTGGACTTTGCTATAGTCACACTAGTGCAAAGACATTTGCAGCACCTCTACCTGCATTGCACACTCCAACTCATTATAACTAAGCCATTATACTAGCAAAGACTCAGTGTACCTAGTGGCATCCTATACGTGGCTATTGGACTTTGCTATAGTCACACTAGTGCAAAGACATTTGCAGCACCTCTACCTGCATTGCACACTCCAACTCATTATAACTAAGCCATTATACTAGCAAACACTCAGTGTACCTAGTGGCATCCTATACGTGGCTATTGGACTTTGCTATAGTCACACTAGTGCAAAGACATTTGCAGAGCGCGTCTGCCTGCATTGCACACTCCAACTCATTATAACTAAGCCATTATACTAGCAAACACTCAGTGTACCTAGTGGCATCCTATACGTGGCTATTGGACTTTGCTATAGTCACACTAGTGCAAAGACATTTGCAGAGCGCGTCTGCCTGCATTGCACACTCCAACTCATTATAACTAAGCCATTATACTAGCAAACACTCAGTGTACCTAGTGGCATCCTATACGTGGCTATTGGACTTTGCTATAGTCACACTAGTGCAAAGACATTTGCAGAGCGCGTCTGCCTGCATTGCACACTCCAACTCATTATAACTAAGCCATTATACTAGCAAACACTCAGTGTACCTAGTGGCATCCTATACGTGGCTATTGGACTTTGCTATAGTCACACTAGTGCAAAGACATTTGCAGAGCGCGTCTGCCTGCATTGCACACTCCAACTCATTATAACTAAGCCATTATACTAGCAAACACTCAGTGTACCTAGTGGCATCCTATACGTGGCTATTGGACTTTGCTATAGTCACACTAGTGCAAAGACATTTGCAGAGCGCGTCTGCCTGCATTGCACACTCCAACTCATTATAACTAAGCCATTATACTAGCAAACACTCAGTGTACCTAGTGGCATCCTATACGTGGCTATTGGACTTTGCTATAGTCACACTAGTGCAAAGACATTTGCAGAGCGCGTCTGCCTGCATTGCACACTCCAACTCATTATAACTAAGCCATTATACTAGCAAACACTCAGTGTACCTAGTGGCATCCTATACGTGGCTATTGGACTTTGCTATAGTCACACTAGTGCAAAGACATTTGCAGCACCTCTACCTGCATTGCACACTCCAACTCATTATAACTAAGCCATTATACTAGCAAACACTCAGTGTACCTAGTGGCATCCTATACGTGGCTATTGGACTTTGCTATAGTCACACTAGTGCAAAGACATTTGCAGCACCTCTACCTGCATTGCACACTCCAACTCATTATAACTAAGCCATTATACTAGCAAACACTCAGTGTACCTAGTGGCATCCTATACGTGGCTATTGGACTTTGCTATAGTCACACTAGTTCAAAGACATTTGCAGAGCGCGTCTGCCTGCATTGCACACTCCAACTCATTATAACTAAGCCATTATACTAGCAAACACTCAGTGTACCTAGTGGCATCCTATACGTGGCTATTGGACTTTGCTATAGTCACACTAGTGCAAAGACATTTGCAGCACCTCTACCTGCATTGCACACTCCAACTCATTATAACTAAGCCATTATACTAGCAAACACTCAGTGTACCTAGTGGCATCCTATACGTGGCTATTGGACTTTGCTATAGTCACACTAGTGCAAAGACATTTGCAGAGCGCGTCTGCCTGCATTGCACACTCCAACTCATTATAACTAAGCCATTATACTAGCAAACACTCAGTGTACCTAGTGGCATCCTATACGTGGCTATTGGACTTTGCTATAGTCACACTAGTGCAAAGACATTTGCAGCACCTCTACCTGCATTGCACACTCCAACTCATTATAAGTAAGCCATTATACTAGCAAACACTCAGTGTACCTAGTGGCATCCTATACGTGGCTATTGGACTTTGCTATAGTCACACTAGTGCAAAGACATTTGCAGAGCGCGTCTGCCTGCATTGCACACTCCAACTCATTATAACTAAGCCATTATACTAGCAAACACTCAGTGTACCTAGTGGCATCCTATACGTGGCTATTGGACTTTGCTATAGTCACACTAGTGCAAAGACATTTGCAGCACCTCTACCTGCATTGCACACTCCAACTCATTATAACTAAGCCATTATACTAGCAAACACTCAGTGAACCTAGTGGCATCCTATACGTGGCTATTGGATTTTGCTATAGTCACACTAGTGCAAAGACATTTGCAGCACCTCTACCTGCATTGCACACTCCAACTCATTATAACTAAGCCATTATACTAGCAAACACTCAGTGTACCTAGTGGCATCCTATACGTGGCTATTGGACTTTGCTATAGTCACACTAGTGCAAAGACATTTGCAGAGCGCGTCTGCCTGCATTGCACACTCCAACTCATTATAACTAAGCCATTATACTAGCAAACACTCAGTGTACCTAGTGGCATCCTATACGTGGCTATTGGACTTTGCTATAGTCACACTAGTGCAAAGACATTTGCAGCACCTCTACCTGCATTGCACACTCCAACTCATTATAACTAAGCCATTATACTAGCAAACACTCAGTGTACCTAGTGGCATCCTATACGTGGCTATTGGACTTTGCTATAGTCACACTAGTGCAAAGACATTTGCAGCACCTCTACCTGCATTGCACACTCCAACTCATTATAACTAAGCCATTATACTAGCAAACACTCAGTGTACCTAGTGGCATCCTATACGTGGCTATTGGACTTTGCTATAGTCACACTAGTGCAAAGACATTTGCAGAGCGCGTCTGCCTGCATTGCACACTCCAACTCATTATAACTAAGCCATTATACTAGCAAACACTCAGTGTACCTAGTGGCATCCTATACGTGGCTATTGGACTTTGCTATAGTCACACTAGTGCAAAGACATTTGCAGCACCTCTACCTGCATTGCACACTCCAACTCATTATAACTAAGCCATTATACTAGCAAACACTCAGTGTACCTAGTGGAATCCTATACGTGGCTATTGGACTTTGCTATAGTCACACTAGTGCAAAGACATTTGCAGAGCGCGTCTGCCTGCATTGCACACTCCAACTCATTATAACTAAGCCATTATACTAGCAAACACTCAGTGTACCTAGTGGCATCCTATACGTGGCTATTGGACTTTGCTATAGTCACACTAGTGCAAAGACATTTGCAGAGCGCGTCTGCCTGCATTGCACACTCCAACTCATTATAACTAAGCCATTATACTAGCAAACACTCAGTGTACCTAGTGGCATCCTATACGTGGCTATTGGACTTTGCTATAGTCACACTAGTGCAAAGACATTTGCAGCACCTCTACCTGCATTGCACACTCCAACTCATTATAACTAAGCCATTATACTAGCAAACACTCAGTGTACCTAGTGGCATCCTATACGTGGCTATTGGACTTTGCTATAGTCACACTAGTGCAAAGACATTTGCAGCACCTCTACCTGCATTGCACACTCCAACTCATTATAACTAAGCCATTATACTAGCAAACACTCAGTGTACCTAGTGGCATCCTATACGTGGCTATTGGACTTTGCTATAGTCACACTAGTGCAAAGACATATGCAGCACCTCTACCTGCATTGCACACTCCAACTCATTATAACTAAGCCATTATACTAGCAAACACTCAGTGTACCTAGTGGCATCCTATACGTGGCTATTGGACTTTGCTATAGTCACACTAGTGCAAAGACATTTGCAGAGCGCGTGTGCCTGCATTGCACACTCCAACTCATTATAACTAAGCCATTATACTAGCAAACACTCAGTGTACCTAGTGGCATCCTATACGTGGCTATTGGACTTTGCTATAGTCACACTAGTGCAAAGACATTTGCAGCACCTCTACCTGCATTGCACACTCCAACTCATTATAACTAAGCCATTATACTAGCAAACACTCAGTGTACCTAGTGGCATCCTATACGTGGCTATTGGACTTTGCTATAGTCACACTAGTGCAAAGACATTTGCAGAGCGCGTCTGCCTGCATTGCACACTCCAACTCATTATAACTAAGCCATTATACTAGCAAACACTCAGTGTACCTAGTGGCATCCTATACGTGGCTATTGGACTTTGCTATAGTCACACTAGTGCAAAGACATTTGCAGAGCGCGTCTGCCTGCATTGCACACTGCAACTCATTATAACTAAGCCATTATACTAGCAAACACTCAGTGTACCTAGTGGCATCCTATACGTGGCTATTGGACTTTGCTATAGTCACACTAGTGCAAAGACATTTGCAGCACCTCTACCTGCATTGCACACTCCAACTCATTATAACTAAGCCATTATACTAGCAAACACTCAGTGTACCTAGTGGCATCCTATACGTGGCTATTGGACTTTGCTATAGTCACACTAGTGCAAAGACATATGCAGCACCTCTACCTGCATTGCACACTCCAACTCATTATAACTAAGCCATTATACTAGCAAACACTCAGTGTACCTAGTGGCATCCTATACGTGGCTATTGGACTTTGCTATAGTCACACTAGTGCAAAGACATTTGCAGAGCGCGTCTGCCTGCATTGCACACTCCAACTCATTATAACTAAGCCATTATACTAGCAAACACTCAGTGTACCTAGTGGCATCCTATACGTGGCTATTGGACTTTGCTATAGTCACACTAGTGCAAAGACATTTGCAGCACCTCTACCTGCATTGCACACTCCAACTCATTATAACTAAGCCATTATACTAGCAAACACTCAGTGTACCTAGTGGCATCCTATACGTGGCTATTGGACTTTGCTATAGTCACACTAGTGCAAAGACATTTGCAGCACCTCTACCTGCATTGCACACTCGAACTCATTATAACTAAGCCATTATACTAGCAAACACTCAGTGTACCTAGTGGCATCCTATACGTGGCTATTGGACTTTGCTATAGTCACACTAGTGCAAAGACATTTGCAGAGCGCGTCTGCCTGCATTGCACACTCCAACTCATTATAACTAAGCCATTATACTAGCAAACACTCAGTGTACCTAGTGGCATCCTATACGTGGCTATTGGACTTTGCTATAGTCACACTAGTGCAAAGACATTTGCAGCACCTCTACCTGCATTACACACTCCAACTCATTATAACTAAGCCATTATACTAGCAAACACTCAGTGTACCTAGTGGCATCCTATACGTGGCTATTGGACTTTGCTATAGTCACACTAGTGCAAAGACATTTGCAGAGCGCGTCTGCCTGCATTGCACACTCCAACTCATTATAACTAAGCCATTATACTAGCAAACACTCAGTGTACCTAGTGGCATCCTATACGTGGCTATTGGACTTTGCTATAGTCACACTAGTGCAAAGACATTTGCAGAGCGCGTCTGCCTGCATTGCACACTCCAACTCATTATAACTAAGCCATTATACTAGCAAACACTCAGTGTACCTAGTGGCATCCTATACGTGGCTATTGGACTTTGCTATAGTCACACTAGTGCAAAGACATTTGCAGCACCTCTACCTGCATTGCACACTCCAACTCATTATAACTAAGCCATTATACTAGCAAACACTCAGTGTACCTAGTGGCATCCTATACGTGGCTATTGGACTTTGCTATAGTCACACTAGTGCAAAGACATTTGCAGAGCGCGTCTGCCTGCATTGCACACTCCAACTCATTATAACTAAGCCATTATACTAGCAAACACTCAGTGTACCTAGTGGCATCCTATACGTGGCTATTGGTCTTTGCTATAGTCACACTAGTGGAAAGACATTTGCAGCACCTCTACCTGCATTGCACACTCCAACTCATTATAACTAAGCCATTATACTAGCAAACACTCAGTGTACCTAGTGGCATCCTATACGTGGCTATTGGACTTTGCTATAGTCACACTAGTGCAAAGACATTTGCAGAGCGCGTCTGCCTGCATTGCACACTCCAACTCATTATAACTAAGCCATTATACTAGCAAACACTCAGTGTACCTAGTGGCATCCTATACGTGGCTATTGGACTTTGCTATAGTCACACTAGTGCAAAGACATTTGCAGAGCGCGTCTGCCTGCATTGCACACTCCAACTCATTATAACTAAGCCATTATACTAGCCAAACACTCAGTGTACCTAGTGGCATCCTATACGTGGCTATTGGACTTTGCTATAGTCACACTAGTGCAAAGACATTTGCAGCACCTCTACCTGCATTGCACACTCCAACTCATTATAACTAAGCCATTATACTAGCAAACACTCAGTGTACCTAGTGGCATCCTATACGTGGCTATTGGACTTTGCTATAGTCACACTAGTGCAAAGACATTTGCAGCACCTCTACCTGCATTGCACACTCCAACTCATTATAACTAAGCCATTATACTAGCAAACACTCAGTGTACCTAGTGGCATCCTATACGTGGCTATTGGACTTTGCTATAGTCACACTAGTGCAAAGACATTTGCAGAGCGCGTCTGCCTGCATTGCACACTCCAACTCATTATAACTAAGCCATTATACTAGCAAACACTCAGTGTACCTAGTGGCATCCTATACGTGGCTATTGGACTTTGCTATAGTCACACTAGTGCAAAGACATTTGCAGCACCTCTACCTGCATTGCACACTCCAACTCATTATAACTAAGCCATTATACTAGCAAACACTCAGTGTACCTAGTGGCATCCTATACGTGGCTATTGGACTTTGCTATAGTCACACTAGTGCAAAGACATTTGCAGAGCGCGTCTGCCTGCATTGCACACTCCAACTCATTATAACTAAGCCATTATACTAGCAAACACTCAGTGTACCTAGTGGCATCCTATACGTGGCTATTGGACTTTGCTATAGTCACACTAGTGCAAAGACATTTGCAGAGCGCGTCTGCCTGCATTGCACACTCCAACTCATTATAACTAAGCCATTATACTAGCAAACACTCAGTGTACCTAGTGGCATCCTATACGTGGCTATTGGACTTTGCTATAGTCACACTAGTGCAAAGACATTTGCAGCACCTCTACCTGCATTGCACACTCCAACTCATTATAACTAAGCCATTATACTAGCAAACACTCAGTGTACCTAGTGGCATCCTATACGTGGCTATTGGACTTTGCTATAGTCA